>NC_060276.1:17985728-18057094 GCF_021613505.1 Equus quagga
AAAGAAAGAAAGAAAGAAAGAAGGAAAGAAAGAAAGAAAGAAAGAGAGAGCGAGGGAGGGAGGGAGGGAGGATAGGAAGGAAGGAAGGAAGGAAGAAAAAGAAAGAAAGAAAAAGAAGGAGAGAGAGAGAGAAAGAAAGAAAGAAAGAAAGAAAGAAAGAAAGAAAGAAAGAAAGAAAGAAAGAAAAAGAAAGAAAGAAAGAAAGAAAGAAAGAAAGAAAGAAAGAAAGAAAGAAAGAAAGAAAGAAAGAAATGGCATCCAAATTGGAAAACAAGAAGTAAAATTGTCTCTGTTTGCAGATGATACGATCTTTTTACATAGAAAACTCTCAAGACTCCACCAAAAAACTATTAGAACTAATAAATGAATTCAGTAAAATTGCAGGATACAAAGTCAACATACAAAAATCAGTTGCATTGGGGCCAGCCTGGTGGCTCAGTGGTTAAGTTCGCATGTTCTGCTTCCGCAGCCCAGGGTTCACAGGTTTGGATCCCAGGTGCGGACATGGCATTGCCTGTCAAGCGATGCTGTGGCAGGCGTCCCACATATAAAGTAGAGGAAGATGGGCATGAATGTTAGCTCAGGGCCAGCCTTCCTCAGCAAAAAGAGGAGGACTGGCAGCAGATGTTAACTCAGGGCTAATCTTCCTCAAAAAAAAAAAATCAGTTCCATTTCTATACACTAACAATGAACTCTCTGAAAAATAAGTTAGGAAAACAATCCCATTTGCAATAGCATCAAAACCATAAAATACTTGGGAATAAATTTAATCAAGGAAGTAAAAGTTCTGTACACTAAAAATTATAGAACATTGATGAACAAAATTAAAATACACATAAATAAATGGAAAGATATCCCATGCTCATGAAATGGAAGAATTAATAATGTTAAAATATCTATACTATCTAAAGTGTCCTATAGATTCAATGCACTCCTTATCAAAATTCCAATGGCATTTTTCACAAAAATAAGTAAAACAATCCTAAAATTTGTATGGAACCACAAAACTTCTTGAGTAGGAAAGCAATCCTGAGCAAGAAGAATAAAGCTGGAGGCATCACACTTCCTGATTTTAAATTATATTACAAAGCAATATGACACTGGCATTAAAAAAAGACACACAGACTAATGGAACAGAATAGAGAGCCCAGAAATAACCCCCACATATATAGTCAACTAATTTTCAACAAGGGAACCAAGAATACACAATGAGGAAAACATAGTTTCTTCAATAAATTTTGTTGGAAAAACTAGATATCCACATGCAAAATAATGAAATGGGACCCTTATCTTATACTATACACTAAAATCAACTCAAAATGTATTAAAGATTTAAAGCTTAGACCTGAAACCGTAAAACCCCTAGAAGAAAACACAGGGTGAAAGCTCCTTGACATGGGTCTTGGCAATGATTTTTGGATATGATACCAAAAGCAAGAAGTAAAAAATATAAATAAGTGGGATTGCATCAAACTAAAAAGCTTTCTGCACAGCAGAGGAAACAATCAACAAAATAAAAGGCAATCTATGGAATGGAAGAAAATATTTGCAAACCATGTATCTGATAAGGGATTAATATCCAAAATATCCAGGAATTCATACAACTTAATAGCAAAAAAACACAAATAACCCAATAAAAACGGTTAAAAACCCGAATAGATGTTTCTCTAAAGAAGACATACAAATGGCCAGGAGATATACGAAAAGATGTTTAACATAGCGATGCTAATCACTAATCATCAGGGTAATGCAAATCAAAACCTTCACTTGTTAGGATGTGCTATTACGTTAAGAAAAAAAAGATAATCTTGGTGAGGGTGAAGAGAAAAAGGAAACTTTGTACACTGTTGGTGGGAATGTAAATGGGGACAGCCACAATGGACAACAGTATGGAGGTTCCTCAAAAAATTTAAAATAGAACTACCATGTGATCCAACCATCCCATTTCTGGGTATATATCCAAATGAAATGAAATTGGCGTCTTGAAGAGATATATGGATCTCCATGTTCATTGTAGCATTATTCACAATAACCAAGATATGGAAATAATCTAAATACCCATCAACGGATAAATGGATAAAGAAAATTTGGTATATACATACAATGGCATATTATTCAGCCTTTAAAAAGAAGGAAATCCTTCCATTTGTGACAATGTGAATGCATCTGGAGGGCATCATGCTAAGTAAAATAAGCCAGACACAGAAAGACAAATATCATGTGATACCACTTATATGAGGAATGTAAAGTAGTCAAATTCATTGAAGCAGAGAGTAGAATGGTGGTTTCCAAGGGCTGGGGGGAGAGGGAAATGGGGAGGTGAGGTTTGTTTCAGTTTTGCAAGATAAATAAGTTCTGGAGATCTATGTACAGCATAGTGCCTATAGCTAACAATACTTTATACTTAAAATTTGCAAAGAGGGTAGATTTTATATTAAGTGTTCTTACCACCAAGCAACAACAATAATAATAATACAGAGGAAACTTTGGGAAGTGATATATATGCTTATGGCCTTGATGGTAGTGATGGTTTCATGGGTATACACTTATCCCCAAAATCATCAAGTTGTACACATTAAATATGTACAGCTTTTTAAGCCAATCATAACTCAACAAATTATTTTTTAAAAAAACAAACCTATATTGCTTTCGCAATAATAAAAGGTAAAAAAAACCTGATTAAGGCAAATTGCCAATTTCCATTTTTCTGAGAAATCAGTATTTATGGTATGTCCTTGATCCTGACTTGTCTCCACCCTGCCCTTCTCTCTGACAGTGAAAATGTACAGTTATACCTCAGTCTATTGTGCGTCACTTTATTGCACTTCACACAAATTGTGTTTTTTACAAATTGAAGGTTTGTGACAATCCTGTGTCAAGTAAGTGTATCGGCACCATTTTTCCACAGCATTTGCTCACTTCGTGTCTCTGTGCCACGTTTTGATAATTCTTGCAATATTTCAAACTTTTTCATTATTATTGTATTTGTTATGGTGGTCTGTGGTCAGTGATCTTTGATATTACTACTGTCATTATTTTGGGGCACCACAAATCATGCCCATATAAGACAGCAAACTTAATCAATAAATGTTGTGTGTTCTGACTGCTCCACCCATCGCTGTTCCCCCGTTTCTCTCTCTCTCCTTGACCCCCCTTATTCCCTGAGACACAAGAAAATTGAAATTAGGCCAGTTAATAACACTATAATGGCCTCGAAGTGTTCAAGTGAAAGAAAGAGTTACACAGTTCTCACTTTAAATCAAAAGCTAGAAATGATTAAGCTAAGTGAGGGAGGTATGTGGAAAGCCAAGATAGGCTGAAAGCTAGGCCTCTTGCCCCAGTTAGCCAAGTTGTGAATGCAAGGGAAAAGTTCTTGAAGGAAATTAAAAGTGCTACTCCAGTGAACACACGAGTGATAAGAAAGAGAAACAGTCTTACTGTTGATATCGAGAGAGTTTTAGTGGTCTGGATAGAAGATCAAACAGCCATGACATTCTCTTAAGCCAAAGCCTAATCGAGAGCAAGGCCCTAACTCTGTTCAGTTCTGTGAAGGCTGAGAGAGGTGAGGAAGCTGCAGAAGAAAAGTTTGAAGCTAGCAGAGGTTGGTTCATGAGGTTTAAGGAAAGAAGCCGTCTCCACAACATAAATGTGCAAGGGGAAGCAGCAAGTACTGACATAGAAGCTGCAGCGAGTTATCCAGAAGATCTAGCTAAGATCATTAATGAAGGTGGCTTCGCTAAACAACAGATTTTCAATGTAGACAAAACAGCCTTATACTGGAGAAAGATGCCATCTATGACTTTCATAGCTAGAGAGGAGAAGTCAATGCCTGGCTTCAAAGCTTCAAAGGACAGGCTGACTCTCCTATTAGGGGCTAATGCAGCTGGGGACTTTAAGTTGAAGCCAACGCCCATTTACCATTCCAAAAATCCAAGGACCCTTACTCATGTTAAATCTACTCTGCCTGTGCTCTATAAATGGAACAACAAAGCCTGGATGACAGCACATCTGTTTACAACACGCTTTACTGAATATTTTAAGCCCACTGTTGAGACCTATTGCTCAGAAAAGAAGATTCCCTTCATAATATTACTGCTCAATGACAACACACCTGGTCAATCAGGAGCTCTGATGGAGACGTACAATGAGATGAATGTTGTTTTCATGCCTGCTAATGCAACATCCATTCTGCAGCCTATGGATCAAGGAGTAATTTTGGCTTTCAAGTCTTATTATTTAACAAATACATTTTATAAGGCTATAGCTGCCATAGATCATGGTTCTGCTGATGGATCTGGGCAAAGTAAATTGAAAACTTTCTGGAAAGGGTTTACCATTCTAGATGCCATGAAGACTATTCATGATTCGTGGCATGAGGTCAAAATATCAACATTAACAGGAGTTTAGAACAAGTTGATTCCAGCCCTCATGGATGACTCTGAGGAGTTCAAGACTTCAGTGGAGGAAGTAACTGCAGGTGTGGTGGAAATAGCAAGAGAACTAGAATTAGAAGTGGAGCCTGAAGATGGGACTGAATTGCTGCAAGCTCATCATAAAACTTTAATGGATGGGGAGTTGCTTCTTATGGATGAGCTAAGAAAGTGGTTTCTTGAGATGGAATCTACTCCTGGTGATGATACTGTGAAGATTGTTGAAATGACAACACAGGATTTAGAATATTACATAAACTTAGTTGATAAAACAGTGGCAGAGTTTGAAAAGATTAACTCCAATTTTGAAATAAGTTCTGCTGTGGGTAAAATGCTATCAAATAGCATCACATACTACAGAGAAATTGTTTGGGAGAGGAAGAGTCGATCAATGCAACAAATTTCATTGTTGTCTTATTTTAAGAAACTGCAACAACCACCCAAACCTTCAGCAACCACCACCCTGATCAGTCAGCAGCCATCAACATTGAGGCAAGACCCTCCACCAGCAAAAGTTATGAATCACTGAAAGCTCAGATGATGGTTAGCATTTTTAGTGATGTAAATGGAAAAAAAGGTATTTTTTAAATTGTTATGTACATCGATTTTTAGACATCATGCTATTGTGCACTTAAAAGACCACAGTATAGTGTAAACATAAATTTTGTATGCACTGGGAAACCAAAATATTCGTGTGACTCACTTTATTGCGATATTCGCTTTATTGTGGTGGTCTGGAACCAAACCCACAATATGCCTATACTATTATTGGCTTTTTGAAAGAACATGGTAACTACTGTGTAATTACAGACTATGTCTCAGGGGCAAAGTGGACTTGGGAGTCTCTGTATCATGACAATCAGATCTGAATGGTATTTACAACTCTATGTTCTCTTTCCCAAGACTTCTGTCTTTTGGCTTCACAAGTTGTCTTTTGGCTAATTTGAGTTTTGTGAAAGAGGGAGACTGATGGATCCAATTGCTAATGCAGACAGAGTGTGGACATGCAGTCCCAAGTTCATGCCGTAACTGGTGATCACACCTCAGTAGAACCTTGCAACATTTCTTGTAATCCCAGCTGGGTCTCCCCTGAGCAGAGACAGCAATTATGTGTAGTGGTTTTCAGATGTAAACAAATGTTCATGGGGGACTGACTTGTAATCAGCCAAGTCATTTCATTTATGGCTTGCATCAAATTGGAATGAAGGTCTCTGATCAGGGAAATGAAGCACGTTCATTTACTGTCTCAGCAAGTGTTTTTAGAACTTAGGTACATTTCTCTTTCCCTTCAGAGATATGACTGTACGGTATATTTAAGGCTGAGAAAGGATTTTAGAAATAGATTGTATCTTAAAAATAACTATATCTCCTTTTGTACTTAGCTCAAGTACACCAGTGTGCATTTGGCCATTTTCCATTGCTATTATTTCATATGACTCAGTGCCACATGCCTGGAAAGGGACAACATAGAAAATTATGTTTTTACGGGAACTTTGGTAGTACCATATTGCTTCTCTGTCTCTCTCTCTTATTGACCATACTTTTAGCAAATGCTTTAAAATGATAACTTCTGAGAGGATCTTTTTTTAAAAAATCTAGAGAAAAGGCATGCTAACACTTTGTACAGAATGAGTTAAAAACCGTAATATCATTTCCTTCAGCCATTGGTTAGCATGAAACCAAAACTGTGAAAATGAATGGGCACATGTGGAAAATGTGGGCTACATAGACCAAGGGATTCTGAACCATTATGACCTGCGATATGCTTGTCCCACCCAAAATCTTGTAAGACCATTTAAGAACTGGAGGCAGCATTTCAATTCAAAACACAGAGAAATGCTGAGCACTTTGGAGGATGAAAAGAAGTAAGTGAAGTCCTTAAGAAGAGATGTATAGCTACTTTAGGAAACGAGATCATGTGCAGGGAAAAACATTCACATCATTAGGCAAGCAGTCTGTGACTGAGTATTAAGCTGTGAATCAAAGTAGGGAGTGGTCAGGGAAAGCTTCCTGGGGGATGGAGGACTTCAAGGAGTCCTTGAAGAGAAGGAAGATTTGGGCTCCATGGAGCAGTTAGGAATTGTGCTAGGACTGAAGGGCTCATGTCCTGCTTCTTTCTTATATTAGCCATATAACCTTGGGCAATTTTACTTTATTTATTTCACAAACGCTCATAAACCATTCCATGTGTGGCAGGCACTGTTCTAAGTGCTTTGTAAATATTAACTCATTTAAGCCTTAGAATAATTCTATGAAGTAGGCACTATTATTATCCTCCTTTTTACGGAAGAGGAAACAGGAACAGAGAAGTTAATTAACTTGCCCAAGACCACTCAGTTAAAAAGTGGTAGAGCCAGGATTTGAACCCAGGTTTAGATCCAAGCCTATGCCCTTAGCCGCTACAGTATGCTATAATTTGCTTAGCTTTTCTGATGGTCAGTTTTCCCATTTATAAAAAATAAGAGACAATGATTCCTTTGGTCCTATTGTGAGGAATGAATTAGATAAGATCAGTGAAAGTGCCTGGCACAAAGAAGGCACTCAATAAAAACTTGCTTCTTTTCTTAATTTCCTCTCTCATGGAAACTCAGCTTTCTCCTGATTCTTAGAATGAATCCTGCCTTGGTATTTTCTAGAAGGTGTACTGCCTCTCTGCTCGGATCTTCTACCCCTGCTTGATTCTCATGTGCCCATCAATATACTCCACTTTTTTAGAGTACTTTCTTAGTATATGCTACGTTCCAAGCCTCAAGTGCCTGCCTCACCCTGTGGAGCAGGTCACCCTCCAGAGTATAACTCCTATTAGTCAGTAGTTATTGAGCCACCCTAGCTGTGTTCAAGATAGGACAACCTTGAAGCAATTGAAGACTTCTGTCTACCATAGGCACTCATTTACTCAACAAGTACTTCATAATTATCTGTTGATTGTGTGCCTGACCCTGGACCATGTGATGTATGGTAGACAAATAAATAGAGAAAAAGAAAATAAAATGAGGTAAAGGGAGTAGGGAAGACAGTAGGGGTAAGGGAGTTCTATGCTCCATCTCGGGGCGCATGCATACCCCGGCTTTGTCAGGCTTTAGTCTTCAGTAGCCTTCAGGCTGCCTCCAGATGCCCTTTCCCTCTTCCTTCCCTCCCAGCACCATTTAACTATTCTTCATCTGCTGTCTTCAGGGTCCAGCTTCCAGGAGCTAAGTAATCTGATAAAAGTTACCTGTGCTAAAGTGTTCATCCAGCTAACAGGTTAATGTGTTATTCTTCGTGGGTAATTTGTTCATTTCGAGAGGGGTTTTTTGAAGACATTAAGGCATGATGGCAGAAAATTTCAGGTCTCATTGCAGCCTGGAGAGGAAGAAAGTGCCCCCACATGACCCAGGCTTTCAGGATTAGCCTCAGTCTGGTTTCTATGGTCGTTTTCAAAGTCTCCCTGGTGCCAAAGCCACTGTCTTATGGCTTTTATTATGCCCCACCCAAGTTTGGATCAAAGAGAAAATCAATGACCCTCCTCTTTTGTATTTGGGATGCCTCCTCCCTAGATCCAGGAAGAAAATTCTCCTGATCACAAGAGAAGCTGAGAAATGGGCTATTTGTACATAGATAAAAATAGCCAGCACTCATGATCTTGTAGGCAGCGTTCTAAGTGCTTTACATATGTAATCTTATTTAATTCTCACCACAAGCCCCAATAAGTAGGTACTATCATTGCCTCTGCTTTCAAAAAAGAATTGAGGCACAGGGAAGGATAAGTAACTTGCTCAAAGTCACACCCCTAGTAAGTGAACGCAGGCAGTGTGGCTGTAGGATCTGTGCCCTTAATCACTATATTATACCAATTGGCATCTCAGGTTCAATTCCCCCTTTCCTGCACAGCATCAGCAGATAGACCAGATACAGCCATCGGCTCATAAAGACCCACCATGGAGGCACACATTCTCATCCCATATCCAGGATAGTGTAGCCATGCCCCCACTGATCTGGCACTCTGACACTGCTAACAGGAGCCTAAGTTACTCTGGGGCTGATATCACTTTCTTCCTTTCCATGCTGCACAAGAGTGACAAAGAACTGCCTCTTAAGCCCTCCCTTCTCCACTCCAACCCCCAAAAGGAAGGAATGCTTAAACCTGGTGGCTGCTCTGAAGGTCTGATAAGGAGCAGTTGAACTGTGACTAATCCTATTTTTTAAAAGTAAAAGAGAGATTTGCCAAATTAACCCTCCAGTACGACTATAGCCAAGCTAGTCTCTTCTCTGTCCCCTACATGCCCTCCGAATTCCTGCCTCTAAGGCAATGTGCACACTGTGCCTCCAAATTTGCAATGCTCTCTGCCTTCTCTCACCGATGGAGCACTTACTGTGTGTCAAGCACAATAAGTGCTTTCAAAACCGTGTCCTATTTAGTCTTGCAATATGTGCTACAAGGAAGATTCTAGAATTATCTGCATTTTATTAGTGAAGAAATGAGAGAGATTAAATAACTTACCCAAGGTCACCATATTACCAATAGATATTTATCAGCTTCTTGCCCATTCTCTGCATTTGTTCATTACCATTCAGTATCATATCAGGTTCCATGATTAAGAGTACCGGTTCATACAGATATTACATTCACAGTATCATGAATGCAAAATACAATGAGATTGTAATTATTGTATCAACATGTTGCATGGAGGTTAGAACATGTTTTAGCATGACCAAAAGTCAGATATTTGAAAGCTGGAAAATTGGAATAGCAAGGGTATCCTATACATGCCAATGTAAATCTTTCATATTAATGTTCATTGTTCTTTCTGTGATGATAAATCTAATAGAATTATGATAGAGTGTTTTCTACTTGATATAGTGTGGGGTCTTGCAGAAACCTTTGATTTGGCCTTGGCCACGCATAAACAATTAAAAGACAATTCAATTCAGGTGCTGTTTTAGAAAGAATTCAGAAATAATGAATTCAGCTCATTTGCTTTTAAAACAGACAAAAGCAGTGTTTTCTTCTTCAGATGAAAAAAATAAAGCACATTTCTGTCCCATATTTTAACCATTTCGAAAACAGAAGCACAAAAGGAGCTAAGAAGCATTTAAAAAGGTGGGGTAAGGAGTATTATAAAAGGGAAAAAGGGAGATAACTGGAATAGAGAGAAATGAAGAAAGAGACAAAGGGCCAGAGAAATATTTGTAGAAGATAAAATAATAGATGTTGAGAAATACAAGGGAAGGTAGCAAGAAATGGCAGAAAGTGAGAGAAATAGAAGTAGTTTATTAGAAATAGAGGTCTAATTCTCACATTGAAATATTTATTTCTCGAATTTAATAGATTGCCAAAATAATAAAATTTTAAAAAATTCCCCCAGTATTAGCTTTCTGAAAAACCTAGATATAAATCTTTGGACCCTTTTTGACCATTATCCTTATGACTACTCACAGATGCAATCAAAGTGAAAATATAATTTTGCATCGTAACCTTTTATTAATGGTATTTCCTGTACAATTTTCTGCTTTTCTACAGTGTTCAAATCATCTCATTGCATTAATATATAATAAACAGCTCAATCGTTCCCCTATTGTTGAATAGTTAGGTTGTTTTAAGGCTTTTGACATTCAAACTAAGGCTGCTCTTTTTATTCTTTTGCATTATTATCTCAGGATAATTTCCCAGGTTTGGGATCCCTGGTTCGTGGGCTATAAACACTTTTATGATTCTTGACCCAGTTTGCAACGCCATCAGCAAGTTGAATGAGCCCATTCTTCCAGAGCCTGTATAGTACTGGGTTTTGTAAATTGCTATTTGGGGCAATTAAATTAAGTATCAAATAGTGCCTTCCAGTTGAAGCTACATATATTTCTTCTAGCATGATGATACTCTTTGATCATTTGTCCCTTGGGGATCTGGTGATGGTCTTATAAATCTGTAACACTTCTGTATACAGTTTCGATACTGTTCATTTATCTATGATCTTCCATGATTTCCACCATTCAATCTTAGTTTTGATAACGGTTTTACATTTTTGTATTATGTTGTGCTCTAACCAGTCTTTCCTTTGCAATGTTTTTTATTACTTCAAATCTTAAAAAATGCCTATAGTTGAGTTAAATATTCTAGTCTATTTCTAATATATTTAAAAAATTTTTTCTAAAAACTTATGCTTTTAGTTCACGTAGAAAGAAGTTATATATGGTAAGTGATAAAGGTTTACGTTAATTACTCTCCAAATTCATGATCAGTTACCCCAGGTGAGTTTTCTAAACAATGAGTACTTGCCCCATTGTTTTGTCATGCTTTGTTCATCAAACATTCAATTCTTAGATTTATTAGAGCCTTTTCTTGGTCTCACTATCCCATTTACTGATTGATATTTCTGATTTGCATCTGAATTCTGCCATTTAAACTAATGTTAATTTATAATTACATTCTAATTTTTGATAATTCTTTTAGACTTTGTTTCCCTATGATAGTCAGATACAATTGTTGCTACAAATTAATATGGTATCACTTTTGAAATGAGAGATATCTTCATTTGAATTGTCTACATCTATAAATCAACCTGTGAAGAAGCGCCAGCTTCACACTATTGGTTTTCCTATTCAGAAATGTAGTATGACTTTACACTTATTCAGACTTTTCTTTATTTCTGCCATTAAGGTTTTATATTATTTCTTTTTCTCACACTCTTGTATATATTGACTTATTTCCGAATACTTTAACATTTTTGCTTTATTATAAACGTGTTACTTTTTCTCCCTTTTGTTGGCTTACTGATAGATATTTTATTGGCTTTCAAAGACTACTTATCTGGTATTTTCTGACTGCACTGAACTCTGTAGTTTTGTCTAATCCCTTGAAGTTAAGTCAGTGGCTTTTCTAGGTATATACTAATGTGGTCTAAAAATTCTTTGTCTTTAATTTCTTCCTTTCCAATATTTACTTCTAATTTATTTTCATACCTTATTACCAAAACAAAAGCTTCTCAGAAACACTACGGTTATAAATGAGTGAAATCTCCCTTGTTTTGGTCCAGTTTTTATGGAAAATGACTTCATTCTTCCAATAGATCTGTTCCCTTTTTTTTGAATATACATTCTTTATCATGTTAAATAGGTAGTTCACTGGGGCTGGCCCTATGGCCGAGTGCTTAAGTTCCCACACTGTGCTTCTGCGGCCCGGGTTTTCCCCGGTTCAGATCCAGGGCATGGACCTGGCACCGCTCATCAGGCCATGCTGAGGCGGCGTCCCACATGCCTCAACTAGAAGAACCCACAACTAAAAAAATACACAACTGTGTACCAGTGGGTTTTGGGGAGAAGAGGGAAAAATGAAATCTTAGAAAAAAACCCTGGTAGTTCACTATTCCTATATTTAAAAGACGTTAATCATTAAATGGAGTTGGATTTTATCTAATGCCTTTTTGGCATTTACTGAGCTGGACATATGTTGATATTTTTGGCTGAAATCATCTTTACATTTCTGGGATAAACAATATTTGATCAAGGCTTAAAATCATTTTAATAAGCTTCTGTATTTTACTGATAGCATTTTGGTTAAAATGCCCACATCAATGAGAGGCAGTATGGCATACTAGAAGCAGCAATGTCTGAGTTCAAATCCAACTGGACTCCATAATAGCTTGATTCAGTACTGGGTAGAGTTAAAAGCATGAATCCCGTCATCAGAGACAACCAACTTTGAATCCTGGTTCTGTTACTTCATAGTTTTGTTAGGTTTTATTTTTTTTTTTTGGAAGATTAGTCCTGAGCTAACGACTGCCAGTCCTCCTCTTTTTGCTGAGGAAGCGAAGCCCGGCCCTGAGCTAACATCCCTGCCCATCTTCCTCTACTTTTTTATATGTGGGACGCCTACCACAGTATGGTGTGCCGGAAGTGCCATGTCCGCACCTGGGATCTTAACTGGTGAGCCCCGGGCCGCTGAGAAGCAGAACGTGCGGACTTAACCGCTGCGCCACTGGGCCAGCCCCGTTTGTTAGCTTTTTACTTTGGATGAGCCTTGCTTTCCTATTCTTAACATGGGGACATCATAATATTTACCGTATAGAGCTTGTTATGAGGATTAAATGACTAACTTGTGAAAAATTCTTAGTACAGTGCCTGGCATGGAGTATTTCCACATTAAATAGTTGCTATTATAATTATCATGTTCCTAGGTGATAATAGGCCATGTTTTTCTTTTTTATAGCATTCTTACCTATTGTATTCTTCTTACATTTTTGTATCATTTTTATCTGTATCATTCTTACCACATTTCCCTCTGAGGATAATTTTAAGAAATATACCATACTTTTCAATACTCAAGGATAATTTGTATAATATATTCTTCAAACACTTAGGGAAAAAAAATCACCTTATAAATCCATCAGGCCTAAGTATGTTAAGAAATACAGTCTACATCATTTTCCGAAGGGGTTACCTTGGAAGCCAATATTTATTTGATTGTCTAAACCTTTTTAACAACCAGATTCTGCCTTTTTTTCCTGTTTATTTATCAGAACCTTTGTGTGAACCCCAAACCCCCAATTCCCAACTCTGAATGAAAAAGACTTTTCAGAAATGGATGAATAATCAGTGTCTGCACCTCTGCAACCGCACTTAATGGCCAGAGGCTTCTGTATGAAATAATCACAAATGTTGTGGGGCTGCAGCCTGTGGAGCCATCGCTAGAACAAAATAGCAGCAAATGGTACTATTTGCTAAGAGTACCAGGCTGGTGGGAAGAAAGTCCACAGGTTCAAAGAGAAGGGAGATCCTTTACCTTTTGTGCATAGCACGACCCTGTCTGTATGTCCAATAGTATCTGTTGACTATCTTTTAAAAAGAATAATAAATGAGTTATGTGCCTTAGCAGAGGAGTAAAAGGATAATTCTGATAGAATATATTGAGAGCTCAAAAACTCCTCAAAACCGTGGTGCACTGATGGACGAAAGAGTATAACTTTTCACCCATCCAGCATCTTTAAAAACACAGCAACATTTGTTAGGTTGTAGATTACAATAATCCTTTTGTTACTAAACCATTACGTAACTTTTAGAATTCTTTCCTGCATCAGTCAAAGTTAATTATATTTTTTGGAAGAACATGCCACTTGAGAGGCTGCTATATCCTTACCTGTAATCTTAGCCTTACATTTCTATGTGTTTAAGTCTCCATTGTAAGCATTAAGACAGAGTGAGAGCATGGAGAGCATGTTCTCTGAGTGTGTTTAAATGTTTGCTTACACGCCTCTATTTGACCGGCTGGGAGAGAGGAACAGGACGGAAAATTTAAATCCAAGCATTGTGAGGCACTGACCTTTGAAGATCCACCAGGAATAGTGGTTCTGAGACTAGCCCGAAATGCAATGGGAGAACAAGTTTCAGTATTCAGAGACTATAGTGTACATACATTATTTTTAAGAACTCATCTAGTGGATCAGTCAGCACACAACTCAATTTTTCCTGGGTCATGCCCCCAATCATGCCTAAGGAGAAGAAAAGAAAAGAAAATGTTGGCTAGTTCTAACCACTCTGCTAATAATTCCGAGGTGAGTCTACCCCAGAGAGCAAATGGGCCCTTTAAAAGTGCTGAGGGGAGGGGACAGCAATTTCCTACCGCCTTTGAAAACACTCCCTAGAGACCTGGTAGCATGGAAATTTGCCTGGCTTCATTTGTGGAGGTCACCCTGGATAAAAGGAGGACCGTTTACCAGGCAAAAATTTGTTTATAAGGTTGCTCTCAACCTCCAGTGTAGAAAAGAATAATAAAGACTCATTTGCAACTTTCACTGGTCAGAAATATCAAACAAGAGACGATGTTGGAGCTATGCTATCCCAAGAACTAGCAAATTGACCTATTTATGACCTTATATTTATGATAAAACAATTATTTCAGCAATGTAATAATAATAAAATTGAGCCAGGTCGTGCGGGATTAAGGAAACCCAGCGTGTCCCACAGGAGATGTGGTTTACAATGGTGGACAGAGGTAAGAGAATTGGTGTTGACCGAAGTTATGTTTAGTATAAAGACTCCTTTGTTGACTCACTGTGATAACAGTTCCTCATTTGTTAGATCATTGGGCATAAAGTTATATAATTCAGCCTTGCCCTTCTCTCCAGCCTACCGTGGTAGCCAACACCTCCTACTTTTAGCTGTGTTTGTTCCTGGACTGCCAAAGCCACTTCCTACATGTCAGCCAATTTGACTTGTAGATTAGTGCAGGTAATTTGGCAAGTTTGAAGGGAGGTGGGGAGAGGTGGTTAGGAATTAGAGTCTTTCTTTTCTCCCTTTTTTTGAATAACTAGAAACCCCTGCCTTCTGTTTGATTTATGCTAGGACTCTACCCATTATTACAAAAGTATCAGACACCATCCCTGCACATTGTCCTCATAATTTTCACAATGCTTACCAAACGCCATGGTGAGGGGAGTCTCAATTATTTAAAGGGCAGTTTGTGCCAATGTTCTCCTTCTAACCATTATGATCCTGCTCCTATTATCTCACATTTAACAAACAGCGATTGATTTCTTGCCTAAAATTAGCTGGAGAATCTATTTGGATCAGTCTCGCAGAATTAAAACATATAATTAACCTGAGAATTCACTCCACTCCTCAACCAACTGCTGCTTAAATATCTCCTGTGATGTTTTCGCACTTTCTGAAGAGCATGTGGAACTCTGTGCTGGGGTGCAGTCGTTCATTGCAGGAAAGCAGCCCATGAATTGCTATGAGCTTGTCACTGACGATCCTGCATATGTGTATGTTATCAACTACAATTGTCCTGGTAAAATTAAATAAAGCATGCGTTTATTATTGTGGCGCTCCAATTAAGGGACAGCTGGTGTTCCTATTACACTTGCATTAAATCGAAACTTGTAATTTAGCTGTCCAGATGCACATTTTCTTAATCAAAATATAAAATTGCATTTGTTCTGTCCATTTCTCATTCAGAGTATCTGGAACTCTACCTTAGGAGTCCTCCTACCCTTCAAACTCTGTTGAAGAAGGGGAACTATTCGCACAAATCAACATTTCCTTCTCTGAAGTTCTTAAAGGGAAATAAAGGATTAGGGCATTTATGGAAGGGGGAGGACTCAGGAAGGCAGCTGGTAAGTATTTTTTTTTCTTTTTGCCTTAGTGAGCTGATACACTTATTGACTAAGGTCATTTTTGGAATAACGCATTTCACCTTACCTGTATCTGAAGTGACTATGAAGGTACAGTTTTGAACCACATTGCATTTCTCGTTGGCACTTCAGTTCCTAAAGCTCTAGAAACTTTGCTGCCCACCCCCCCACCCCAGGAGGTCTGCAAGCTCTGTTTTCGCTTTTGTAAAACCTGAGCGATATGATTTGTCCCCCCTTCCCTTAATAATGAGATGACAAAGAGCATTTGCGCGGGGGCTGGGCCGCCGGCTCTGGGGGGAGAGGCGCCCCACCTCCGGAGAATAAAGCCCGCGCTACGCTCTCTGAGAACTGTGCACGAATGAACGAACCACACAAAGAATCTATTTGGCGACGGAACAGCGCCCTACAGGAAGAAAGTGCCCGCACTCGGAGCGTGATCAGGAGCGCGACTTTTTGGCGCTCTTTGGGAGCAGCGAGAAGGAGGCAGAGGACAGAGAGTCACAGGGGGGCGCGGGGGCAGGGGCAGCACGCGGCGAACTCCCGCCGGTTCCGCAGCGGCCGGCCGGGCTGGGAGCGGGAGCGGCGCGCGCCGAGCCAGGTGAGGTCGGCGGCGGCCGTGGCGGTGCGGGGCGCGCCGCCCTACCTGGCCGCGCGGGGCGGGGCGGGGCCAGGCCGGGCCGGGCCGGGCGGCAGTGGTCCAAGCCCGGCTTCCCGGCTGCCGGCGCGCGGCTCCACGGCCCGGCGGAGTTTCGCGGGAGTTGCCGTTTTGGCGCCCAAAGCCCCCTCCCTAGCGCCGTTTCCGCGGCGCTGCCCGGATGCCGGGCGCGGGGCACCGCGAGGGCGGGCCCGGCGCCCGAGCCCAGGCTGCCGGGGTCTGCGGGCTCTGCTAGGGGACATCTGGTGGCGGGCACGCCTTTGGCTGGGGCCGGGCGGGGTTTGGGCCGGGGTTGCCATGGCAGCCTCTAGCCAGGGCTGGAGCCCCACGCCCGCCCGCCGCGAGGGAGCTGGGGAGCTCCGAGGTGTGCTCCAAGTGGACTGAACCAAGAGCTGGGAGCAGGGGGGATGGCGGGCCCGGGTCCCTCCCCCGCCCCCCAGCCCGTCGGCCTGCCACAGCAAAGGGTCCCCGTGTAGTGGAAAACAAGAAAATATTCTTTCCTCTGGACCTGAAAGGAGGCTTGCAAGAGCACGGGGGGGCTAGGAGGGAGAGGGGAGCTGAGGGATTGTCGCCTCCGTCCGGGAGTCCTCGTGTGCGTGTTGCTCGCCTTGACATTTTATACCCCACAGCGGCCGACTTAGAGCCGGGTTGCACGTCCCAGCCATGAAGTTATGTAGGTGGGGCGGGCTTTAATTTGCTTATATCTAATGATTTCAGGAGCCTCACTTTAAAATGGCGGCATTGAGTAGACACCCCTGCTAAAGGCTCTCCCGGCACCAGGGCCACCTCGCGCAGCGCTGCTTTTGCTTCTGCCGTTAACAGATGGCATGTGCCGCTGCCCCTGCCGCTGCCCCTGAGAGCAGGACCCCTTAGCCTCTGGGTTTGCGCTAGCAGCATAAGGTAAGGCTGGAGATGAGTTGGGGTTTGTGAGAGTGACTGCCTTCCTAGGACGTCGACGATATAAAATGCCTTTTAAACTTTTTTTTTCAAAATGGCAAATAGAAGGAAAAAGTAATCCTGCAACTTTGTTGCAATTTTAGGGCTTTGAGCTTTCTCTTTCTTCCTTCCTTCTCTTTTTCTTTCTTTTTCTTCTCCTACTTCTTCTTCCTTTATATACGTATACATTTGTGATTTAAAGGAACTTCTTGCATGGCATATCATCAGCAAATGCTTTTACCAACTAATTTCCCCATGGTCATGCGATATTGTGAGCAGCGCCGCAGCTTCCTCGCAGAGCCCTGTCTCTTCCCGCTCTGGAGCAACACATTTGGGCAGCTTGCTTTTACTACCGGCCTCTGAAGGGCATGAGGGGAGGTTTTAGGAGACTATTCAAAAGGTAACTTTAGTTTTTAGCATTCACACGAGAAGCTTTTATGCTAAGAAAAGGAAATTAAATCAAGAAGAGTAGTGAAAGTTGACATTTAGTGATTCATTTGTGTAGTTTTGTCATTACTGTGGTGGACCTACTGTGTGTTTTTTTGACTAGTGTCCATTGATTGGTATAGATAGATACAACAGTAAGGGTGAATTTATCGTGTTGCTATAATTACGGTAGTGTGTTTTAGAGGAGTTCTTTTTCTCTTAGATGTCCCTAAATTGCTAGTGTTTGTAAACTGGGCACGGATCCCCACAGCCTCTCTCTACACGTGTTAAGTTCATAGGGAAGCATCAGTTAAAACAAAACCATTGCAAGATCTAGTTTTGAAAGGATTGCTAATTTTTTACTATGTTGACTCCCTGGTTTAATCAGTATGTCTTTGGGTGATTACTGATACAATGGTCGGAAAGTGGACTGTTGAAATAGCTGTACAAATGGCTAGACATGAATGTTTAATACAATTCATCCGAGGTTTTTTTTCCTTTGATGAAAGGCTTATTGACAATGAGGCTTACCAGAGACCTCGGATTTTTCTGATTATATTCACATTTTCTCTTTTACCTATGCAAATCTAATCCTTAATGTTTAAATACTCTTTAAAATTGTTTTAGAAAATTTCCACGATATGCAGTACTTTTGGGAGGTGCTTTCATATTTATTGAAACTTCTCTAAACATTGCCTAAAAGGACTTTTGCCCATAGCCCAGCTGATATTATTCTACCTCTGTCCACTTTTTACTTCTCCCAAAGCAATAGAAGCTCCTTGGCTGGCAGACTCTCCTGCTGTTAAATTTAGGGAGCTTTGGAAAGGGGGCAAAGATATTGCTTTGCACCTACTAAAGGACGGTGCAGTTTTCCTGCCCAGGTGCTGGAGTATGCCTAGGAAGAAAGAACTGAACTGTTTACAATGGAATTTACTGTGTAACAAATTTTTCATCAGTTTTTCAGATTATTGTTGAGAGACACGTGTGGGGCAATTCATTGCTTCACATTTGAAAGGAGAGTTCCTGCAGGCAGAGCAATAGATGCTTGCATTTTTGCAAGGCGTGTGGGGGAGGACCAGAAGCAACTTCTCCCGTTTTTTAGTGATGACATACTTAGATCCCAGTTCAGTGAGCTTTGCTTCCTGATGTACCGTCTTGATGCTGAATGACTTCGGACCAAATGCATCCTTTAAAAGAACAGTGAAAATATTAAACCTTGTGGCCAAAATAGAAAAGCCAAACTAGTGTCAGAGACATTAGGAGGAAGTTTTGCCAGTTAACGTTCTGCGGCTTCATATAGTGATGAGATTGGAGACCTTGTAAGAAAACACGAGTGAAGGAGTTTGTCAGAAAAAAAAATATTTTGAGAGAAAATTGATATAGTGCTGGGCTAGAGGTGGTGACTGCATGTTTTGCTCTACTTCTAAGAGCTACTTCATTTCTCTAATTTCCTTTGCTGCTTTAAGCACTCATAATGATTCCCAGGACTATTATAAAGTACCTTTTTTCCCTCAACTGTCCACTCCAGCCATTTCACAAGGGCTGCTTTTTTTTCTTTTTTGAGGAAGATTAGCCCTGAGCTAACATCTGTGCCCATCTTTCTCAAGGGTTGCTTTTTAAGGGGGGTAAAACCTAGGAGTATAAGCTGATATCCAAAGCGTCTTTGTTATCCCCTTGCACCCACTGCTTACCTGAGCAATGCTTTGCACATAGTAGGTGCTTTTTAATTCGTTTCTTAAAATGTTAACTTAAAAAGAAAAAATGAATAGTTTGTAAACTCAGAGGAGCAGATTTTGTGCACAATTTTTAATTTAAACAGAAGACATTTTTGTGCACTTGCAAGAACCTAAAAATTTAACGTAGATCAGAATGTTCTCCTATCTGCCTGTATTCTATTTGCCTCAAATGGGGTTCCTTGCTTCCCATTGTACTTTCAGGCACTTGCGTAATTTATCCTTTTGACCAGTAGCAGTATTATTATCTGCCCAGCTCTACAATATGAAAAAGTAATCACAGCAGCTTGGGAAAAACAGGTTTTGTCTTTTGAGGCGGTACAGTACTGCACGTGCGGGAACAGCGACAGTCTCTCGGCTGCTGTGCAGATGCTGACAATATAGTTTGAAGCACAGTTTTGCTCTCCATCCAGCTGTCTTTAGATGTGAGAGGGAGGGGAAGGAAGAGAGGGAGGGGAAGGAAGAAAGGGAGTGAGAGGCCCTAAAGTGATGAAGATTTTCATTCCTAAAACTTCACACTTATCCTACTTATAGCACAATAAATTCAGGAAAGTGGCAGAAATTTTTCTGTCTTAAAATAAATAATGTTATCTGATAGGATTACGAATAGGGCTTGGGGCATAGCAGACAAGAATAAGTTACAGTACATGTTTGACAAGTAATTTGATCCTGTAATTAAAGTTCGATAATGGTCACTGCCATGTTAAAGCTATCAAATGTCTGAAACAGCACACAGGTACACTCACCTTTACTTCAAGATTCTTCCATGCTGTTGAGTTTTCTTATGACAATTCTAGTAGGTTGAGCAGATGGATTTGCCCCATTATAAATGTATGTGATAGCAAGAAAATAGAAATCAGAAGTTTTTTCCTTTGTGAGATTTTTCTGCCTCTTACTAGGTGTGATAGGGTTCTCACTTCAAAAATAGAAAGAAATTTGTGCCTCAGATAAAATGTGGTGGGCATTTTTCCTCTAAGAAACTAAACTGTGTTTGGGAGCAAGTAGTTTAATTGCCAACCCAAAGGCAACCAAACACAAATTATGACCCAAAAGAAAGCAATTAGCTCTGTATTAGTGTGGACTTTTAGATCTTAAGAGAACCAGATGGTTCCGTGGCATCCTACTCTTCCTGAATGGTTGTATATTGCCTCAAGGAAGCCAAAAGGCGACTTTGAGAATTAGGATACATAAGGTATCATTTACATTATCAGGTGTTAATGACATCCATGTGACCTAAAAGGGATCAGAGAAGATTTTTTTCCAGATCGTTCTAGTAAAGACACAATACAAATCCATCATTTAGTTCAACTTCATGTTAAATTGAGTAACTGTTATTAAAAGATTGATGGGGAAAATAATACAGTCTGGGAAGAGGGACCTTATTTTTATTTGAAAAATAAAAGTACTCCCAAGTTGTCTGGGCACATACACACAAGCACATGTATGTGCATGAGTGTGCAAATTACTCGTCATTTTAGAACATTTTATACAGCTATGCATTGACTTCTTCCTGGAAGATTATAGGAAAATACCTATTTTTTACAGCAATCCTCAAATTCTAAGAATGAAAGAAAAAAAGGCTCACAATAAACTGTAATAAATGTCTGTGTTAAGTGATGTCTCTCTCAGGCTCAGTAAAAGAGCTGGGGCTCTGAATGTTCAGCTCCAGGCAGTTAACTTTTAGAAAAAGGATACATTGCTCAGACCTCAAGAGAAGCAGGAGTGAAAGGACCTTGATTTAAATAGGTGAGTGTGTGTGCGCGCGCGCACATACACTGTATATGTATGTGTGTGAATATGCATGATATACATCTATATACACATATATATGTTCACATAGATAGATCTCAGACAGCCACACCCACACATATTCTCCCTCTGTATGTATATGATGCTTTTCAAGAAACAAGCACAGTAATCCCAGAAGTCTTTATAACAGCCTTGAGAACAAAGTGTTAAGGAAAAAAAAGGGAATCTGATCAGAGATTTAGGAATCAATTAGGCACACTTGTTAAAATATTATGTTCACTCTCAAGTCCTTCTTCCATCAGCGTTAAGCTGGCTCACGAGTAGAAGGAGTGATTTGTTTCCGACTTTAGGCAGGAGGTTGTTTTATGCCGGCACAGTGGGTGAACCCAAAGGGCCCAGAAAGAAAGGGCCTCCAATTGAGAAAGGCAGTCTGGACAGAAACGCAGTGGTTGGCACTAGAAACTTCCAGCAGACTGTTTGATCTCCTTAGGCCATGGGAGCATCCTAGAGACCGGCAGTTTGCTGGATCTTGTGTTCCACTTTGGATCACTCAAATTTGCTTAAAATTGTCCTCATCAGATACTTTGAATCCTGAGCTCTTTGGCATTGCCTGCAAGTGGTGTGGAAATTCCAAAAAGGTTTCTTCAGGCTTATTCAAGTTTCCCTGAATGTATGAGTAACTCCTTATTGGGCAGGTCACTGGGTCTCCTAACCTCACATCCCTAGTGCCTGGCACATAGTACTCTCTCAGTAAAAGTTTGTTAAATAAATGGAAGACTAGATTAGTCTTTCTGACTTATTCTTGTATTTTATGAGCATCCTTCCTGTGATTTCAGGTAGCATTATCTCTATTTTTATTGACCAAAAAATCAACAACAACAAACAGACTGAACCCTAGGTTAAAATGTCACATTTTATGTTAAATGAGAGGTCACAGTAGCAACTCTCTAACAAGTTCAAGGACAAACAAGCAATGGCAACCTTAGGGCTGAGACCTGGAAGAGTGGCCTGAAAGCCATCTGCTATTTTCCTGTCACCTGTGGTCGCATTTCGTATATCTCTCACACATCCAGGGAAATCAGTCTTCAACATGAAGTCATGTAGGAACAGTTCTTCAAAACATTGTACCAGATAAAAAAGGAACAAAATAAGAAATACTGTGACTCAGATGCCTTGTGTCATCTATAGTTTAGAAAGTGATGAAGTCACAGACAAAAACCAAAAGGGACATTGGGAGCTGTCTCATTTTCAGTCAAACACTGATTGCCCATTTAGAGGTTGAATTTGCATAGGTTTTCATTTACCAAGATACAGGTATGAATAGTGCCTCTTTTTCCTGTATCCAGAAAGCAAAGTCCACAAGGTAGAAGAGACAAGAGCTGCCATTTCAGGTCCTCCACAATCATCTTTTGTGTCCAGAGGACCATCAGTCTTTAGGTACAACTTGCAGTCTCCCCTTATGTGGCAGTATGAAGAAACCAAACAAGGGGGTGTTTTCTGGGGGGATGGCCTGTTAGCAAAACAAGAGAGTGAAAGAACCAGAGAGCTTGCATTTCACCTTTTGTTTGGTAGTCTTCGACCTTTACGCGGGAAAACAAAACAAAGCAAAACAAAAGTACCATGCATATTAGCTTGGGCACATATCCCATAGTATAATTCTTCAGTTTTTTGCTTTGCAAACTGGGAAAATGAGATTGTCACATAATATTAAGGTGGCAGCTTTATTATGATTGGATTCATGTGGTATATAGTGGTTTTTCTGAGTTCTATATAAAATTTATAGAGACACATTCAACAAGACTCATGGAGCAGTGGTGGAGATCGCATTTCACCTCAGTGCCCAAGCGGAGTTTGCATTTATCGAGTGAAAAGTAGGCGTTCAATAAATGGTCCAATTGTCAGTGCTATTTTGTTAAAGGACGCATTGGTGTTTCTCAAATTCTTGCTGTCTGTGATCGATGAGGATCCAAAAGAAGGGGAGTGTACTTCTTTTCAGAAGTGATTTTGAGAAAAATTTAAAGTCGTTTATGTCAGCATTTTTCCTAAGTAATTGGATAGCATGAAGAAAAACCTTATTAGCTCACCCTGAAGTATGAAGTGAAAAACAGTACATATTATAGGGTCACATTTTATGTCTAAGGGCTTCAAAATACAGAAAAACTTTGTGGGGGGAGGGCACAGGGGTGCCTCGTAATCTGATCTGTTTCATGAACGCCTGTAACAGTGGCCTCAGCTGCAGACCAAGGTTGTGTCAATAAGTGCTGTGCTGGCTTTCTGAAGCCAGGGTCCAGGCTGGACGGACAGCCTCCCCAGGGGAGCCCCTTTTTTGAGAAAGACCTTGGGCTTTGGCGGAACTTTCGACTGGCCAACTAGCGGCCCTCCTACTGTTTATTAATCCTCTTTCTCAGAGAGATAAACCTGGTTTTACGGGGGCACTCGTTTGGACATACTGAGAACTTCAATGTAGCAATAACATGAGGGCACAATGCTTTTACTTTCTGACTGAAACTCCTCCTCCAAAGCTCTTTTGTGATTGTAAAGTTGACAGGTTGGACAAATGTGGCATAGGGCTTGGCATTTTGCAGTGCAGGAAAACGATGAGAATACCTCCATGTGCTGTGGAGAGTGTGATAATAATAAAAGGATCTCAAATGTGATTCCCTTAGAGAGCTCTCATACATGCACGTACTTTGAAGTTGCACGAGTCATGTTGTGGGGTGGTGAGAGAGAGAACGGAAGGGAGAGGGAGAAAGAGAGAGAAATCAGCTCTAAGAAGCTAGTTCCTTTTCTCTGCGATATTGTAGTCTGCTCTTCTCTCTCTTACTCCTCAGGTGCATGGAAACTGTGGTTCTGAAAAGTGATTCTGAATTATCAGGAAGCAGCTAGGCTGTCTAATGCCTGATTCTAAACACTTTTACTAACGTGGTCTATTCTTCCTGTATTCATTAAAATGCAGAAGTTCAAGTAACTGGTTGTGTGACCTCTGCTAAGTCATTTTTTTTGGTAAATGTTACATTTTCCTCTTTCAAGCCTGGATTATATAAGAACCCTCCTTATTGCCTTCCGTGTTTCCCTAAAGAAATTTCTGTAATATTTTTAGCCATCTAAGAAAACAGTTCAAACAGAGGCACGCAGAAAAGGTGACAAGCAATGACAGGAAATGCTGGTTGCACTGGTCTCCTTCATAACTTAGTGAGGCCACAGCTGGCTGATTTGCTTTTAACTTCCTGTTTGGGGGCTATTTGGGTCAAAAGTAGCAGTGTTTTCCATATAGAGTGTTTTTTTTTTTTTTTGCTTTATTCTGTAAGACCACAATAAATCTGTCACTGGACTGCATGTTTTGTATATTTTATGGACTGTATCATGTGGTTTGAGTTTAATTTAGAAGGCAGTGCTTTTACAATCAAGATTCCCCCCCCACACACGTGCAGCTTTAGGGTCTGGGATTGCACGGGGCCTTCGAAAGTTTATAGCTCTATTTACACAATAGTGATTGCTGGAGGAGGGTATTTCCTGCCAGTTAATGACTGGTTGGAAAGGCCAACAGTCCGAATCCAGGAAGAGAGGACCATTCATTAAATGCCATGAAGGACCAGGGTGCTTTTATCATGAAATGGTGAGGAGAAAGTGAAACCACGTTCTGCCTTTTGAAGAGCCCAAAGCAGCGTGGGCAGAGCTAGATAGGGATGTGGCGCCTAGTGGTATGGAAAATGGAGCTTCTTTTCGTGATGGGCCCAACTAACTTTCCCATAGATTGCCAGAGGAGAACTTGAGTTGGGAGGGCATTTCCTTTAGGTTAATGACCCGGTGGAGAGAGGACAAATAAAGATGAGAGCCCCGAACTAGCTAAGTATTAACTGCCTGAAAATGCTCAATTTACAGGTGTTACAACCACCTTAAAAACCTTTAAGTTCACATGATTGAATTTCCTAATTAGTTGAATAGCTGATTATTTGCTAAAGTGGACAAAAACTTAGGAATGGAAAGAATTCTCTCTTTTCAAGGTCGGTTTGGGAGGACACACATATTCCATTTTAATTGCCTAATGTCATGAAGGTAAATAATATACAAGAAGAGCGCTTTGCCTCTTATGAAAGTACCTTTGAGGGATGTAATAGTTACCATTTAACCTAAGACATTCCCAGGAAACCGTTTCGCCCCCAATGTAATTCTTGCCTGCTATAAAGCCGCTGAGGTGTGAAGAGTTTGGCATTGATTTAGAGCAAAAACAGAATAAAACGGAGATTAGGTTCACATCCAGGAATTCCCGACTTCCTGGCCTGTCCTTCACTCCCTTAGATTCCCAAGCCTGCAATTAGACAAAACCTTAAGTGTTTATAAAAGATAAACATCTGTTCCAAGTCCTTTAGTAAATACCTCCACATAAGGGAGGTTGTGTGACACCCCTGCTCCAGAAGTTGGCTTGGTCTCTTACCTTGAAATGTTCATTGCTTTCATATCTTCCAAATTTGGTGGGGGATGGCAGGGTTGGGCTGGACCTCTAAAATACAGACAATCTTTATAGGCCAGACACCTGGATTTCTTCATGGGATTGAGTAATCTGTCACATGCAGAACAAGCCAAATATTAAGTTTCATTTTTGTGTCTGGAAAACGTCATTATATGCTTTTTAAATATTCAGTAATCCAAGGATTGCTGGTCATTACCGGTTCACAAAATCAGAGTTTTCTGAAGTTTAAAACACTCTACAAATAAACTGTATACCCATTACTGTTGTCATTATTAGATGATGCCTCAAGCAGATTTACAAACAAAAAAGTGACTGGATGAACTAAATATATAAACGTGATTAGATTTTTTGAACATCTTTGAATTTGAATGTTAAGATATAGTAAAATTTGGGTAGCTTAAAGACAGTGTTCTGATTTACAAAATGTTTTGGACTAAAAACAAACAAGGTTTTTGTAAGCAGATGTTCTATTGGCCTGAATATTAACACTCATTTATAATTAGCAACACAGCTGCATTTAATTAACAATTCAAAACCTTAAAAGTATCTTGTTTTAAAAGGTTCGGTACCCCTTCTGTCTTCTTGACATTATTATTTTGTTTAGCAAACCCTTTCTTTATAGGTTATCCAAAAATATATTTCAAGCTGGTTCAGGGTTAGTTACCCCAGTATGTATTAGTGGAGTATGTATTAGTGGCATCAGAATTAATGAAGGTTTACCCTACCATATGTGGAGCCAACAACATTACCTTGTGGTGTGAGAAAAGTCTATTTGTTCTATTGTTGTAGTTTTCAAGTAGTGGACAACAACTCATTAGTGCAGAAAAAAATCCATTTAGTAGGTTGTGACTAGCATTTCCTTTATACAAAATTGAAGAAAATGTCAGGAGATATCATGTAGTAAGTTTAGGTATTTTTGATGAGACTGTTATTTCAGATCCACGCACATATATACTTAGGATGTAAATATGTTTCTTACTATTTGTTGCTGTCAAAAAGGTTTAAAAGTCAATGTTTTACTGGATGTTATCTCAAACTGGGTCAGAAACTTTTTTCCTCTGTTTTTGAGGGGAAGGTGGTCATGGGCTGCTGGGGCTTGGGTGCTGACATACTGAGTGATGTTAAGTACTTTGACAGTTAGGTGTCTGTTTTTCAAACTGAGAAGTGGGACATATTGTTAAAGGAATGCTATAAGATTTAAAGTCTAGGGTATTTTGTAGTCTCGAGGGGATATGCTTTATGTAAGTATTATGTATTTACCAAGTGGTATTACTAGAATATGAGACACAGAAAATAATGCTAGCTAGGAACAGAAGCCAAAAAAGGACGTCTTAGAATAAAAACAACTGAACATCTTGAGATGGCTGGGTATGAGGTGCTTCTAACTGCAAAAGAATTGTCAAAAAATGTAAATATAGAAAAAAGTCCACCTTATTTTAGGTTGAGTTAAATGTAAGTTAAAAGAGTTCAAAAATTTGTTTTGTTTTTTACAAATCAAAAATGGTCATATCAAGAGAGAATGCATTTTCGAGAAGAAAGTGGACTTTTAAATAAATATAAATGTACACGTTTACCGTACATTAGAAAAAAACCTGTGGGTGGCTATTTTTCCTCTTCCGTGAACAAAGGCACACATTAAAATGAATTTAAAAATTGGGGATTGGAGGCATAAGCCAAGAGTCTGTTAAATATACCTAGGATATTGATGGGAATGATTATACAGATAAAGAAGACAATGGCCACATAACCTTTTTAATTACTTTTCTGTACTGATGAGACTTAAGCCCAGTACTGGATTTACTCATATGAAGTACTGAGTATAATCCATTAGGAGATTGGGAGCATCCTTAGAAGTCTGGACGATTTGTGCATATTCCTTTGAATTAAATAATTGTTAGAGGGTAGGAAAATACTGCCTTCTGGGGTACTGTTACATCTCCAGTAGGATCATAAGGATCTTGTCCTCACCCCCCACCCCCAGTTCCCTCTCAGTGCCGTTAAATGTCTTTTGGCGCTGGACATGTTGACTTCATTCCCAGAGGTCTCTTCCTGTGGACGTCTCTCAGAGCTTTAAAGCACTGCCGCCTTTTCAGCTCTGAGGATTTGAAATGCAATTAGGCTTTTCATCACAGACATTTAAATGTTAAACTTAAGTTACTGCTCTGAAAATAAAATGTTATCTCAGCTCTGAGTTGGTAACTAAACTCTGTCGTTGTAAAAGACTTCTATCTCCCGCTTCAGATAGTCCATATTTAAAACTTAAGAACAAAAAAAGACATACACATCTAATGGTTGTGTAATTAGCAATCAATTTATGAAATGAGATGTAAAACAAATTAAACACCATAATAAATTGTTGCACCATCAACCAAAAAATGTTACATGCATTACTCTATTCATGATGATAAAAACTAAAATATGTTGATGAGTGAACCTGCATACATTTCCAGATCTTGGGAGTGACAGGTTTCAGCTATTTTTTAATTCTGTTTGTTAAAGCTGTTTAGAAAGCACTAATACATTCTGTTTGTTAAAGCTGTTTGGAAAGCACTAATACGTATGTTTGCGGACCAGAGGATAACATTGCCTGTAGCATCCATTTCACTGTAAACAACGTTTACAGGGTAGCATAGAATAGGTGGAATAAGGTGTGGGCAGGTTAAGTGTGAGTTATTCAGGATTTGCAGCTGCCGAAAGCATGTGGTTTGTTGTGTGTTTTAGGCAAACAAAATTAGTCATTGGTTTGGAGTGTCAGCTACTTTTTCCACTTTAGCTTTCTGGTTTTTTTGTTATGGAGTACTTGGAAAATTAATAACGATAAGGGAAAGCTATGTGAGAAGGTGTGCTACAATCAACTAAACCCCAAGCTATCATTCATTTCATACAGCATTCTTGCTTTTCTCAGTCTGTTTGCGAAATAATGTGATCCCTTGCGTAACACATCTGCCAAATTACCTTTAGGCAGAACTCAAGACCTTTGACAGGTGAATTAATTTTGTTTATTGTAAATGAAAATTCCCTCAGAAAGCAATGAAACTGTGAGGGCAAACTGTCTTCAAATGAAGAAGGAAGAAGAAAAGGAAGTGAGCGATGCGAGATCTGCTGGTCTTTTGCTCGGATAGTCCCTTATACCATATTCCTCATGTTTGTGGGGCTCTATTGGACAAAAGAAAATTAAGATGTTGGTATTGCTGTTGGTAGTTTTTCCTAAGTGATAAGTGAGGAAAGTCCCCTGGTCCCAAGAATTGCCGCCATTGGCACTTTCAGGAAGCCTGCAATGAGTGGACATAAGGGAGACAAAAGCCTGATCCTCTCAGCTCCAGGATGGGAGCTCTGGCTCGTGTTGTTCCTCAGGTGGGGTAATAATTCAAACAAAACAAAACAAAACAAAACCCTCTTGAAATGAAAGATTTGTTTGTTTGTTTGTTTTTAAGTGAAAATAAGTTTGGTTTCCTTAGATCTCTATAAAGGAAATGTTGTGAAGCACCCATTCAGACATCTGAGACTTCATCCTTTCAACTTCCTAGAGTTAGGACAGACTTAGGAAATAAGATGCCAGAAAATAGAATCAACAACCATTGCTTCTGTATCATTACGGGTCCCTTTCTGATACGATTGGTGTGAACGGTGGTCAGAACCCTGCTCCTTCCCTTGTCGCTTCTGCTGGCAGGCCCAGACAGGGCGATATCTGCTCTTGGAGTTCTTGGGTGGCAGCATTTGCTACCACCTTCACCTCCGGGAATGTATTAGAACTTTATATCAATCTTAATATCTGTAGGCAGAAGTTTATATATAGGAATAAAATTTGAACCCCCATTTTCACACCCAATAAAAACGTCCTATAATAGGTGTTTATTTAGAGTCAACTGAGGTTTATCGAACAATTACTGTATGCCAGATGCTTTGCTAGGTGCTTTTGTTTTGTTATGACAAAATTTCTTTTAGCTGTGAAATACAGTTGGTTCTAGCCAGGCAAGTATTCTCTTTGGCATTTAATAGCTATCAGGCGAAAAACTGCACCTTCGGTTCTTTGCTCACTTTTTAATCGAACCCAATCCCCCTCAAACACAGTAATTTCTTCTTTGTCTAATCGCATTCTCTTAATCATTTGGGGACCATCTCATGACCCATGGTCTGCCTCTTCCATCAGCAAGAATGATTATTTCTTTATAAGTCAAGCCAACATCAATCTCTTACTCATCTTGATAGACCAAAGGACTAGTTTAGCCATCTGGTGGATGGTACTGCAAGTAGTATAGAAATACCACAGGATGAAGAGTGAGGAGTCAGGAGCGTGAAATAATGTTGAGTGAAAGTGCTGCTGACACAGCCATGTAGAAAAACCTAGACCAAAGTTGGATTAAACTTGTGCAAAATGCAGAGAAGATAACAGAGCAAGACCTTGGGAGTCAGTCTCTGACCCCTGGCAGTGGCCGAGGCAGCCAAAGGAAAGCACCAGAGGAGGAATCTTTTTGTGTCACAGAAGCAAAGGAGAAAGAAAGTTTCTAGAAGAGGAGGGGGGGCAGTCAACAAATACCACAGGAATTGTATAAGTTGAGCCCACTGGTTTTGGTATTTAAGAGGTCACTGGTGACTTTTTAGAAACCAGAAGCCAGTTTACAGAGGGTTGAGAAGTAAATGAAAAGTTGGGAAATGAAAGTGTTAATGATTACTTTTTTGAGATATTTGATGATTAAAGATGAGAAATGTTGGAAGTTCACAAGGATGTAGGATCAAGGGGAGGAGGAGTTTTATTGTTTTTAAGGTAGGAGTGACTTAGATGTGCTTACTGGCTGACAAGGAGGTCGAGGTGAAGCAGAATTTGATCATTGATCCTACTTTTACTCATCAAATGTAGGATATAAGAAGTGTCTGTAAATCACCAAATATGTACTGAGTGCCGACCCTACTTGACCAGCATCTCTAAATATGCACAGTATTATTTGGGCAGTCTGATTAAGTAATCCATGAAGAACTCTGGTGTTTATTCTTTTTGCCCTTAAGGCATAGGATTAAGCTTGTCATAAAAAACCTGGGATAGGTTTGGACCAAAAAAAAAAAAAAATCAGACAGTGTAATTCAGCCAAAATAATAGATATAATTGTTTTTAAATGACTTTAGGGACAAGTCAGTGCTGCTGAATTAGTGAAAATGTGACTGACATCTTTCTATAGGTCAGGTTCAATGAAAATGAAAGAGAAGGTGGGGGAAAGCTATAAAAAATAACGAGAATTCACATATAACTACCAAAGATGTACTTTCACTCTATGATTTCCCTTTAGGCTGGGATTCAGCGTCAGTCCTTCATGAAGTTAGAAATTTTAACGTGGGCAGCACCTTCTCTGTGTTGTGTCTGGCAACTTCAGTTTTTCATTGATTTTATATTTTAACGTGTAATTAAAAAAATAAACCTTAGGTCCAGATTCAGTTCGCCTCATTTTAATCATCCTCCCCATTCACTCTTCTTGAACATATTTTGTTCTTCCTTTCTCAGAAGCTGGTGATTATTGGTACAAAATATCTCTAACGTAAGCCTTATATTTAATGTCTAGGTTGACGTCAATTCTAGTCAAAGAGAAAGGGTTACTGCCTTGAGGTTCTGAAAATCCTTTTTACTCTAATGACAAAAATGATGCAAATTTTGTGACATATTGAAAAACTTAAATCTTTGAAGTTATTGTAAAAGTACTAATTATCTAAACCAGCATTTCCCAAACTCTGTTTATTTTGCCACATGTTCCAGGGGAAAAAAGATTTCTTAGGTGGAGTGCCTGGGAATTGATGGTTAAAACAAATACCACATTCTGAGGATTAAAGTGCATCAAAGCTACATCCTCCCTCCCCCCCTAAAAAAATATGTGTTTTAATTTCAGCTTTTGGTTTTTTATGCTTCATTTCAAGTTACTGTACACACATTACTTGTTGATAAGAATTTCAGAATACTCCATCAAGAGGGATCACAATAGTTTAATAACATCTTCCTGCCAAGAGAAGACACTGCACAAAATCAGGAATAACTTAGATTAAAAGATTTCCCCCACTCCAGGGAAAAGGTTTGTTGAATGTATTTCTTAAATGACTATGAAATTTTTGCTTTTATTTTCCTGTTTATTATTTCTAGTTTAAACTTCTTCCTTACCTTTTTATATTGGAGAAAATAGATTACTGTAGTATCCTAAAGAGAGAAGCAAACCAAATTGTTTCACATTTAAGTTATTGAAGACATCTTTTTACTTTGTTCAAGTAAAAATATTCCGCAGATCAAAACTTGAAATAATAACATGAATGGGCTTATTAAATCTGTGATCAACATTTTCAACTCTTTGCCTGATAATTGGAAGGATTGCAAAGGAACGCAAGTTTGTATGGTTGGTTTCAATTAAGGCTATTGTTTTGAGGGAATCAAAGAGCTTGGTAAGCAAGTTGTGAACTCTGTGCGTCTCTTAACTAATTAATTTACTCTGATATCTCTTCAAAAGCTTTGTTCCATGTTACCAATTAACTACACCTCATAAGCATCTCAGCTCCTCTCCCAGGGTCTGCTCTCTGGTTTATTATTATTACACTTATTGGGTTCAGTAAAGAAATTGAATTTGCAAATGAATCCTTTCTGGGTTTAATTAGTATCAATAATAACACATTCTTAGAGTCCTTTTGCTCAGTGAAATTATATTTTTTAACAGCAAGGTTTACACATTGAAATTAACATAATTAAAATTAATAATTACTAAAATTGATGATTAAAATTATCAAAATTAAAATACATACAGGAAAATTTATTTTTTCAAAATCTTTACTGCATTATCTTTGTGTATGTGTATGATTAATATTGTGATAAATCCTGAAGAAATGACAACTTTTGAGCTTAAAGGGGAAAGATTCCAGCGAGGAAGACAAAAATGATTGATGAGAGAGGATTTCCATACAAGCCCTCCTAAAAGTGGCTTTGCAGGGCCCGGCCCCATGGCCGAGTGGTTAAAGTTCTGTACGCTCCACTTGGGCAGCCTGGGTTTGTGGGTTCAGATCCCAGGTGCAGACCTACTCCATTCACCAAGCATGCTGTGGAGGTGTCCCACATACAAAAAAAATAGAGGAAGATTGGCACAGATGTTAGCTCAGGGCAAATCTTCCTCAGCAAAAAAAAAAAAAAAAAAGCTTTTCAGTAAAAGCCGTTTCCTCCACCTCTACCCAGCTGCATTAAGTTGGGAGGAACATTTACTTTAGGATGTCAGGTACCTTGTTTTTTTCCCAAACTAGGAAAGTCTGCCATCTTTGAGAGGTATTCACTTCTTCAGATTCAAATTCTATTTGATTTCTCTTGTGAATGTTCATTGTGGCTCCCTCCTGTCTCAAAATGTAAGCTTACAACATTAATGTTCCTAAATATCCACGGTGACAGGAATTTGATTCTTCCAATATTCAGATTGAAAATTATAGCCTTATATGTGTAGAGCAGTTGGCAAAAAAAGGAAGGGGGCCAATTCATCTGACTCCAGTCAACAAGCTACACAAATTAAAATAAGAAAAAGCAAATCTACAAAAATACATGGAGAAAAGTCAGGTATACTGGTTGTATGTGAGTTTTACAGTTGACTTTCTATAGCATATCAACCCTGGCATCCTTCCAAAGCAGTCTTTGACCAGGAGATCACTATATGTATAACCTTGGAAAATTGCTTCAGCAATAAAATATATTAGACATTCAGTCTTCTTTTTGTTTGAAAGGCATATTTACAGATTACGTATTTATTAGGAATTTATAATGCAGTATCCTAAGTGCTCAGTGCCTCCCCCCAACACATATGCACACAAACACACACAGAAACGATTTTAACTTATATTTAAACCTGAGTTCTGTAGTAGGTTGCAGATGTATTATAAATATGTCGTAGCTGTGGATCTTTTTCAATATATCTTCTCATGTAATATCTTATCTAAAATACATCCATCATACCTTTTTATTTAAACATAATATTAATTGATAACCAGTTTTTAGTGTCAGAGCAGGCCTAACTCTAGAACAATCTACTAGGGAGAAAAAAGGAAAATAAAAGGAATAATAAGATCATATTAAGAAATGATAGGAAGAGGTGATGTAATTTTGTACTCTTTTTAAAAAGAAACAGCTACTTTGTCAGCCACCGTGGTAAGCACTTTACACATATTATCACATCTAATCCCCACCACAACCCTGTGAGGTTGGTGTTATTGTTTATCTCTTTTTTACAGATGGAGAACCTGAGGCTCAGAGAGATTAAGTAGCAGACCCAAAGATATTCTGCTAGTGTTGACCTTAAACAAATAAACAGCCAGTGACTTCTCCAGCAAAAATGGGTTTATGTGACATCAGCAAAGAATTGCAATTCGGGGTCTGCAATCACAGTGAGCAAGCCACGTGCAAGTCCTGAGCAACAAAGGGAGAAGAAAGTCTTTTATAGAGAGGAGGAGAAAGTTGGGAGGGCTGCTGTAAACAAAGAGTCCATTGGAGGGATTAAGAGTTGGAAGTGGAGGGGCTTTTCATTGGCTGAGTTGTGACAGCCTCTCATTGGCTGAGCTCTTGTCCGGCAAGAAGAGGAAGTCCATCTTCTTCTTGGTCTCTGCCATCATTGCAGGGCATGAGAGCTCCCATTTTTGGCCTCCTGACTCTATTTTAAATGAGGTTTCTGTTTATCAATTTGACATTTCTCCCTTTTGATCGAGATCTTTCTCTGAAAGCATCGTTGATGAAGAGTCTGTTTTTTCCGGTTTCATTGGCCTTTTGTCCCTCAGTGCCAAGAAGGACCTTTTCTGGGTGTCATGTCCCACGTTGGAGAGAAAGTGCACAAATTGAAAATCTGTTGAGGTTACACGCCAGTAACAAGGAAGGATAGGAGGGAGAAGTCTCAGGCATTCTTTTTTTAAAGTCCATATGTTATGGAGATCGTAGGCATTGGAGATCATCTGAAGCATTATGTCATCATCAAAGGTTTGACAGACAAACTTCCAACAGGCCTGGTCTGGACATTTTGGGAAAGCTGTCTCATCGGCTATCGTCTGCTTCAATTCTAAGAAATCTTTACTTTTAGGTCACCAGATGATGTGTGCAGTTCCAGTCAGGGTTTGGTGCTTTCTTTAGGTGTCTCATGAATCCAAGAGTCTATTCCCTGGAGTTTTGCAGCATAGGCGTTAGTTAACAGTACCTGATAGTGGCCTTTCCAGTGAGGTTGAAGACAGTCCTTCTGGAGATATCTTTTCCAATAGACGAAATCTCCAGGTTACAATCTTAAGATTTTCATCTCCTTCGAGTGCACCATGAAAAGATTGTTCTACCAAAGCATGGTTATTTTAATAGAATCAATTAGGTCTTTGCAATATTGGAGTATATCTGCCTTTATCAGCTGTGAGTCAAAAGAAGCAGGAGCCAAGTGCACTGGGCGTCCTGGTGACTATCTCAAAGGGTGAGAGCTTCTAAGTTCCAGAAGGGGTGGGTCTGAGATTTAGAAGGAGCAATGGCAATGTTTTTGGCCACGGTATTTGGAAGGTCTCTACAAATTTTGCTAATTGAGTCTTAATGGTGTGTTAGTGTATTCGACTAAACGAGAGGATTGAGGGTGGTAAGCACAGTGAAAGTGTCGCACAACTGGCCAAACAGTACAGACTTGTCAAAGTACCTAAACAGTAAGGTGGATTCCTTGATCAATGGGAAGTTTGAGAAAAGTTCCCCAGTTAGAGATGATCTTTTTCAAAAGGACTTTAGCCACAGAAGAGGCAGTAGTCTGTCTGCAGGGAAAGGCTTCAGTCCAGTGATAAAGCGTACAGACCAGGACTAAAACCTATTTATATCCATGAGATGGGGGAAGTTGTATGAAATCATACACAGCTTTGGCCATAAGAGAGAAATTTGAAATCTAATGTCGGCAACAACCAACTAGCCTGAGAACACCTCACAGTTGGCACTTAGTTTTGGGTTTTGGGAAACTTAGGACCCCGCGAAGCCTATCTGGATCTAGGTGTACCCTAAATATCGAACCTGGGTTTGGACAAACTGCAGTTTCCCTTTGGTGACCTTATGTCCCTTTAAGGCTAAAAGCTTTAGCAAGTGGAGGCTGTCTTCCTGTGAGGAGACTTGGGAGGCAGAGCAAAGAAGCAAATCATCCACATACTGCCACAAAGTAGAACCCTAGGGAACTTTATATCATCCAGATCAGCCTTCGGGATTTGTGAGAAACAGGAAGGACTCTCAGTAAAACCCTGAGGCATTACTATCCCCGTGAATTGTTTTCCTTTCCAAGTGAAGGCAAAAAGGTATTGACTAGCTTCATGAATTGGAATGCTAAAGAATGAGCTACATAAATCAATTATCGTAAAGAATTTGCTTCCAGTGGGAATGGATGTTAGTAGCCTATGAGCGTTAAGAACAACAGGGTGTCGAGGGATAACAATGTTGTTTATTGCTCATTCTGGACAAACCTCCACCCTCAGACCTTGGGCTTTCTCACAGGTAAAATAATAGTATTACAGGGACTAGTGAAGGGATAATGAGGCCTCGAGCCTTGTAATCTTCTGTCGTGGGCTTTATACCTTGAAGGGCTTCTTTACTTATAGGGTATTGATTAATTCTAGGCAGAGGCTTTGAGGGCTCTATTTGAATCTTGATGGGAGGTGCGCTGTGAATTTTACCAGTATCGGTTGAAGGTTTTGCGCATAAAGAGGATGGTAGCTGATTCAATAGGGACAAATGATCAGTGTTTCCAGAATCAGCTCCAGTACCATCAGAGATGGAGCAAATGAAAGATGTCAGACGATCATTTAATTCAGCTGGCTGGCTCTTTTGATGACTGCTGTCAAATCATAGAATTGTTTCCCCTTTCAGGAGAAATTCTGGCATGATACTTTTCCAAGAAGTCGCAGCCTAATGAATAGGGCTGGGGGAACTAAGGAGAAAATTGTATCTGCTCTCAAGGGGCCTAAACAAAAGGGAAAAGGTTCAAAGCCAGGAAACTGTTGAGGTTTATTAGAAATTCCCACTATTTGGACTGTTTTAGTACTCTGAGGTAGGGGCTGCTTTGTAGTAGTGGGATTGAGCACCGAGAGTGTGGCACTGGTGTCAGTGAGGACAGAAAGAGACTCCTCTCCAATCTGGAGAAGTGTTTCTCTAAGCTGATTAAGATGGACGACTGGGAAGAGCCCCTGTAGTTCCTCAGAGCCCCATTACTGAGAATTTGGAAGACATCGGAAAGGCTGGTTAGAAGGTTGAAGGCGCCTGATGTGCTTAAATTTGTGACCAATCTCTTTTCCAGTGTCCTGGCTCTTTGCAACAGAAACAAAAACTAGGGGCTTTTTGGTTTTGTTTAGGGACCTTCATTTGCTGGAGCGAAGATTAAGAATTTTAGCAGTCTTTCTTTTAAGTGACTCATCTAGGGTGTGAGAGAGCTGATTTGCCCAATTAGCCAAATCTAGAGTGGACATTGTTTCCCATTCTATCCTGGTCTTTTTTACTAAAAGGGAAAGGTCTTGATTCAGCCCACTAATAAACAGAGTTAAAAGCTACCTGGGTGGAACAAACATCTGAAGGATGAGCAGAATTAAAAAAAATAATAATCTGAAGTTGACTGTAATAGCCGTGAACAGGTTCATCAGGTTTTTGTACACAAGTCTGAATTTTGTCCCAATCAACAGAGTTTGTGAAAGCCCTAGGAAATGCCCAGTGAAACTGCCCAGCAATTGCCTGAGTCTGATCATATAACAGGACAGTGGAGTGGACTCCTGGTTGTAATTCTAGAGACCTTTAAGGATTTTTCAGTTAGCGGTTTTCATCCAGTGTTTTGGGTCTGGCCTTCACCAACAAGCATATGAACTAGCTGATATAAGTCAGAGAAACCAGCTTGATAAGTTTGAATGACTATATTAAATTCCTCAGCAAATGTGTGAGGAACTTCAGTTGCTTTGGGAAAATCTTTGTTGATGATGTACGGTTCAACTTTAGTCCAGGGAATATAAGAAATAAAGGGTTTAGCCTTTGGATCCTCAGAAGGCTTAGTTTTAAAGGGACTGGTTCTGATAGTTTAGAGGAAGAGGGAGTGGGGAGAGGTTCCAGAAAAAGGGGAAGTTTAGCAAGAGAGTTAGTATTGGGGAACTGAGGGTACTAAGGAGGTGTAGACAGTATAGAAGGGAAGAAGGAAGATGGCACTGGAGGCAGAGCCTGAGACAAAGAAGCTGGGGAAGAGGAACATGAGGCTTTCAAAGCCATTTTATCTTTCTTTAATCATTTCTTTGCCTCAGTTAATCTTGAAATTTTATTTTGCAAAGAGGCAATTTTAGATTCCTGATAGCATTTGGAAGCCTCAAAATACCAATTGAAATAGGCATTCCATTCAGTTTTGGAAATTACAGAGCTATGGTTGTCCAATTCAGTTTTAAGAAACGTGAGTTTGGGGAGTTCAAAAGTTTCCCATAATGGCCATTGGTATATTCTAAATTATTTTTGGTTAAGTTGATCCATTTTGTTAGAAATGCACATGAAGAAGGACTGTGGTTTTTAAACATAAAATTGGCCAGGGTCCCTTTAGAGGGGAGCACCCTCAAAATACTTAAGTACGGGGATCCCGCTTCTCAGAGGTTTTTCTCTAGAGTAAAAGAATAGTTTTCAAATAGCCTAAACAACTCAAACAGCTTGCAGCTCAAACAGCTTGAACAGCTCAAACAGCCAGCAGGCTTCATACCAGCACAGTTCTAAGGGAACAGCCCAATCCTGAAGGAGTCAGGCCGAAGGCTAAATAATGCAGGTCCAGTAGAACAGCCTGGTTCCAAAGGAATAGGGCCAAAGGCCGACCATCATGGTTTCAGTGGGACAGCCTGATTCAGAAGAGTCAGTTCAAAGTGCCAACCAAGTACTCACAAACAAAGCAAGGTCTTAACCAGAAAAGGACAAAGCCTTAAAATAGAACCTGAATAGAGCCTAGACAGCTTCAAAATGCAAAGAGTAGAGGCTCAGATCCAGGAGAAAGACCTCAAACTCCAGGATCAGCAAGAAGAGTAGTGAGCTCAGTGGGCTCTGTGGGCCCCATCACCTGTTTTCTTGCCCACCAGCTCAAAGTTTTTGGGGGTCTTCTCTGGATCCCTGTACAGGCTGCCAAATCCTAACCTTAAACAAATAGACAGCCAGTTATTTCTCCAGCAAAAATGAGTTTATTTGGGATGAGCAAAAAATTGCAGTTCGGGGTCTACAACCATAGCAAGCCATGTGCAAGTCCTGAGCAACAAGGAGAGAAGGAACTCTCTTACAGAGGGGAAGAGGAAGTTAGGAGGGCTATTGTAAACAGAGTTCATCGGCGGAATTGAGAGTTCCAAGTGTAGGGGCTTTTCATTGGCTGAGTTGTTCCAGTCTCTCATTGGCTGAGCTCTTGCTGAGCAAAGAGAAGTCGTCTTCCTTTTGGGCTCTATCATCATAGGGCATGAGAGCTCCCTCTTCTGGCTTCCCAACTCCATTTTAAATGCGGTTTCTGTTTATTAATTTTCACGCTAGTAAACTACAGTGTCAAAACTTGCACTTAACTCTCTAACTTCACAGCCTATGCTTATGACCCCCGTGGTTATATTATGGAAATATACATAAGGTTTAATTGGGAGCTTGAGTTTGCTGCCTGTCTTTTCCACTATGTATTAGTGACTGAGGACTGAGCACTGGATAAAGACAGTGCTACTTGAATGAAGTAAACATCTGGGATGACCAGGTGCTGCAGAGTTTATAATATATTTCTGAGTTATAGAATTATAAGCTGTTAGAAGTAGAGGGGAGAAAGCATCATTCAATTAACAGTACACTTGTGCAGGGTAAGTCTGCTCTGCACAATATTGGCAGTAACAGCAACCAAACTTCCAAAAGTTATATGATGGTGGGATATACTATTATTTAATAGTGGTAGTTCCTGATATTTTTATAGGAATCTTTTGTTTAGGAGATTTTAATGCAAACTGCGTGGGGCTATCACAGCACATTTTAAATGCCGGGTTGATTTTTCGCTGATATTTGACCTCCCAGGACTTGTGTTTCACTTTACTTTCCATCGCACTTTCAGCATTTTATTTTTGCATTGATTGTTCGTTCAGCATACCTTTTGTGAGCACAGCCAACGAGTCAGCCATATTTCTAGTTACTAAGGATGTAATCCTGACCAATATTCAAATAAGTTTTAGTATTAAGCTAAGGAACCTAGGCTTTTTTCTGTAACTTGAGCATCATAAAGCATCATTATCTTTATTGCCTTGGATGTCCTTCTTTAGCCTAGTCATGTTGTTTAAAAATTGTACTGGCTTATTCATAATAACCAAAATGAGGAAAAGCCCAAATGTACATCAGCTGATGAATAGGTAAACAAAATGTGATAAATCCATACAATAAAATATTATTCAAGATGAAAAAGGAGTGGAGTACAGATACATTCTACAGCATGGATAAACCTTGAAAACTTTATTCTTAGTGAAAGAAGCTAGACACAAAAGGCCACATGCTGTATGATTCCATTTATATGAGATGTCCAGAATAGCCAAATCCATAGAGACAGAATGTAGATTAGTGGTTGCTTAGGGATGGAGGGGTGGGGGCATAGCTAAAGGGTACAGGATTTCTTTGGTGAGGGGGACTGAAGTATCTAAAATTGTGACGATGACTGTTCATGTCTGCGAATATACTAAAATTTCTGAATTGTACATTTTTAAAGTGTATTATGGTATGTGAATTATATCTCAATAAAGCTGTTATTAAAAATTGTACTGACTTATGTATGATGAAAGTTCTATTATTCCCATTTTAAGAATTACAAAAGTAAAGTAGGAGCTCAATTTAGGGGGTTGTTGATCTGTTTTTAAAGAGAGGTGATGGGTTGGGACAGCTTTAGATTCCCACTTATTCTGTAACCTTTATGGGGAAAGTTGATTTCCTACATGAAGACCCACACTGACCATCCTTGTTCTTTGGGGTGCCTTTCTTATTGGTCCCACATGTACTGGGCACTTTGCCATGCTACCCTGCATATGGGATCAAGTCTTGATTTTCCCACCAGCTGGTACAGTGTCTTCCATATAGCAGATGCTCACTACTTCCATCAATTTACCAAATAGTTGTTAAGTTACTATAGATGAGGTATTGAGCCAGACACTGAAGATTAATAAGACATGCCCTTGAGGAGCTCACAGTCAAGCGGACAGCTAAGCAAGAGTTCCAGTATAGTGAGACAAGTGTTGAGATGGAGACGGGCAGACAAGCTTGATGAGGGTGCTGAAACTCAGTATAGTTCCATGTTTACATCTAGTTCAGCCACTCATCTGATATGCATATCCCATCTGGGGCATTCTCTCCTACGTTTGAACACATCCACTCACTTTTTATCAAGATAGTGAAGTTAAACTGCATTTTCCTAATCTACCAAATGCCCATGTATTTTGACATCAAATCTATGAATAAAATGCAATTACTTATTTCATTTGTAAATAAAACTTAAGTAGAGATGTTGTTAGTATTGCTTGGCACCTCCAGAAATTATATCTTAAAAGAATATGGAATAATTGTTAGGATTTAATAGAAAGTACTTGGATACATTATGTGCCCAAATCCCTAATAAAATTATTAGCCTATAAATTTTAGGTTATATTTGTGCACTTTGGTGCCTATGGGAGGCATACAGAGTAGTGATTGACAGCATATTCTGGAGCATGCCTGAATTTGATCCCAGCTTTTCCACTCATGCAGTATGTGGCCTTGGACCAAATTACTTAATCTTTCTGTGTCTCAGTTTGCTCATCTGTAAAATGGGGACAATAATGGTACCTATCCCACAGGATTGTTATGTGCAGTAAATGAATTAATGTATGTGAAAATGCTAAGATTAGTGCTAGGCACATAGTAAACACAGTGTGCACATTTGCTGTTATTATTTTTTAAGTGTATTTTATTTTTTATTTTATTGAGGTCACATTGGTTTATAACATGGTGTAAGTTTCAGGTGTACATTATATTTCAGTTTTTGTATAGACTGCATTGTGTTCACCACCATAAAAAAGACGAAATCATGCTATTTGCAACAACATGAATAGATCTTGAAGGTATTATGCTAAGTGAAATAAGTCAGAGAGAGAAAGTCAAATCTCACTCATAAGGAGAGGGTAAAAACAATGACAAACACAGACATAGAAACAGAGATTGGATTGGTGGTTACCAGAGGGGAAGGCGAGGGCAAAAGGGGTGATAAGGCACATGTGTGTGGAGATGGATTGTAATCAGTCTTTGGGTGGTGAACATGTTGTAATCTACACAGAAATCGAAATATATGACCGTGTACACCTGAAATTTATATAATGTTATAAACCACTGTTACCGCAATAAGAAAAGAATCAAAAAGTCAAAAAAAAAAAAAAAGAAAATGAGAGGCTAACTTTGACATTCCTTTCTGCTTCTTTTATTGGCCATGGAGTTTTACGAAGAATTACATGACTTTCTCCAATCAGCTTGATAAAATCTTTATAGCTCATTCATGATCCCATGCCAAGAGTTCAGTGCTTTTAGAATGTTTGATGCAAAGTTTAAAATCTACAAGAACAAAGCATGCAACAGAGTTGGATTTACGCTTCTTGACTGCACTGATGCCATTCTGTTTGCCAACCCTGTGATTTACATGGGCATTTTTGTAGTCAGCTAGTGGCATGATTGGCCAGTATGCTGTCTGGGGGCCAAAATTTAGTGGTGACTTTCAGTCTCCTATTGCTGATAAATGTTTTTGGCAGTGTTTAGGAATTTTACTTGGCAAAAAAACCTGACAAATACAAAATCAGTTAGAATAATGACAAATGGACATTGATATTACTGGTTTCGCCTTAATGTAGGTTATTGTTAGCCTTTTCATATTTCTATCTTGTTTCATGTTTATTATTTTCAGTACAGTAATGATACAGTCATTTTCAGGATTAAGCAAGGGAACAAACGTTGACAATAGCGGGAAAGAGTGAGAGAGGCAGTTTGGCACGGAAAATGGAAGGCTGGTGGGACCAGACCCTATAGTAAGAGTGGTTCAGTCCAAGGTCCAGGGGAGATCCACTTTGCTCTTTCAACCCTTATGGACTAAGTTGTTACAATGTCCTCTTCATAATATTTAGGTTACAATTTTATCTTTGTCATTAAATGGAAACCTATTAATGTTGTGCTCACCAAGAAAGCTTCCTCAATAGCAATAAATAAGTGGGTTAATTATAGCTGTCATATGTATGGTCATTATCAATGTTTATTTAGAAGTTCCCTTAAATAAAATATGCAAGGAGTTAAGTTGGGTTTAGAAATTTACCAACAAATCATCTTTATAACCTACCGTAATTATCTCCAGAAATCATCATGTGTTCAGTGACTAACTCTCTAGAGCTTTTGCTAAAATAAATAAACAAAAGCAGCAATAACCAGTTCCCTTGTATTTCCTAATTATTGGCATGCCTTTTAGTCATATTTTTAGATTTAAGGAGGGTTCTGTCTCTCCCTAGGAATCCAAACTATGTTTTCTCTTAGTTGGCTCTTTGGAAAATCTAAACCTCCCTCTTGCTCATTAACTTATATCCAACAAAGTTCTTGTACATCCTTTTACATTGTGCATATGTCAAGGGATCTGAACATGAATGCTTTAGCAAGCACCTAGCACAAAGTAACAGTGTGATGGTTCGGTGGTATACATCAATATGGCCATATATTATTGAGATACTTATTAGAATACTTACTTATTGGTTGGTAAATAGGCACTGACTAGAGCGCCCTTTCCCCTCCTCACTTCCTGGACACCCCCATCATTCAGCAACAAAAATGGTGATGCCAAGCAGAACAGCATCAGTCCTGATTGACGTGTGCCCATGCTGTAAGTGTTTTTTAATATTTTGAATATCATTCCTGCCTCATAGCCAATTGTGAGGTCTATCGCTGCCCCACCACCTATGCCACTGTGACCTTCGTGGTCTTTTTGTGGACTGTTTCCCCATGGTTGCATTCTAAGTATTAGCTAACTAGAGAGAAGAGTCATGTCCCGTAAAGAGACGGGGTACTACTTCCAGACCGCAGCTTCTAACAGATGCTTTAGAATTCGTGAAAACCAGATCAAAGCTTTTGAACCGTACTTATATAGGAAAGCCTCCAAGGCTCTCCCTGAGAGCACTGCAGAGCCCATGCCATTTGTATTTTAAGACACAAATCTAGCATACTCAATTCAACACATTACACACAGCACTCATTTGCTACAGTTTATTTGCTTGACTCTGGTTTTGTAAACCACAGAAAATTTAATCAGTGTGTTTGTGGGGGAGGTAATAGAGGCAAATGCAATAAGTAGCTGCCAGTGAGGAGAAAGACAGACAAACTAAAAGTAGACATAAGGACTCCAAACACACAGGTATTTGGGGCCATTTAACAAAGGGCCCAACATATTAGAGAAAGTCTAACTTGTTTTTTTACTATCCTTTGTTTAAGGGGGCAAGAAGTTTTAAAAAGCATTTCAGAAATATTTCTATCCAGATTGATTAAAAGAGACAAATATTAGTTTGACTTTTTTTTTTGAGGAAGATTAGCCCTGAGCTAACATCCACTGCCAATCCTTGTCTTTTTGCTGAGGAAGATTGGCCCTGAGCTAACATCCGTGCCCATCTTCCTCTATTTTATATGTGGGGTGCCACCACAGCATGGCTTGATAAGCAGTGCATAGGTCCGTGCTCAGGATCCAAACCGGTGCATCCCAGGCTGCTGAAGTGGAGTGCACAAACTTAACCACTGTGCCACCCGGCCAGCCCCAAAAGTTTTGTTTTTTGAAATTTCATTTTTATTGACCCCTCCTTGCCTGACAGTGTTACAATAAGTGAGGGGTTATAATAATATTTTAATGTGAATTTATGACTTTTGTAGTATCTGATTGGCTAGCAATATTAATAAAAATTGTCATAAAAATTATGGCATTGAGAAAATTATTTTGGGACCAGAACCAGTAAAGAGGTAGCTACTTTCAGTGAAAACACTTCCAAGCTCATAGAGTTTGTTTGTGGGGGGAAAGAATACAGAATATCAATCTTTTGTGTTTTCTCTCTCTCTCTCTCTCTTTTTTTTTTTTGCTTAAGGAAGATTAGCCCTGAGCTAACGTCTGTGCCAATCTTCCTCTATTTTGTATGTGGGTTGCTGCAACAGCATGGCTGACGAGTGGTGTAAGTCTGTGCCTGGGATCCAAACCTGTGAAGCCCGGGCCACTGAAGCAGAGCATGCTGAACTTATCCAGTATGCCATGGGGCTGGCCCTGTGTTCTCTTTTTAAATCAAATAGGATTGAAGAATTATTTCCTCACTAATAATAGTATAAGGGAGCCTAGGGAAGAGGAGTCTGAAATAAACTGGTGTCACCACTGAATTTTTATATGTACACTTTTTATTTTTTCATAAATATGCATTTGTATCTGGAGGAAAAATTATTTTCTTTCATCAATATCATACATGCTCCAAAACATTTGTACATTATTTAGAAATGGAAATGTTGACTAAAAGAAGAAAAATAATGAACACTTTAAAGTGTATTTTTGAAGTTGTTTACCAGTGGAAGTTGTTTCAAATAACACTTTGCTTACGGTGTGAGGAATTTCAAGTGCTGTGTGGATGTGAATGCTCACACTACCCTGTGTTAGAGGTAGTATCTCCTGAAAAGAACACTATACATATGCAAATGTTGCTTGTGTGTACTTAGGGGAAAACTACATCCATTTTCTTCAGAAGCATAGCTTTTAAACTTAAGTTCAGCTTTATATCATTCACAGTGTAATGAGCAACAAATATTCTAATTTATTTAAAAGAGTTATCACTATCATAACAAAATAAATACATAGTAGCTTATAAGATGTGCCCTAAATAGAGTTTTCTATGTGCAAATATATATATATACTCAAAGTAATTTTCTTGAAGGAGACTTTTTTTGATAGGCTCCACATTAGAGTCCAATATTTATGCTAACATATATTTTTGAAAACCTACTGTGTGCTCAGCACTAAGAAGTCTGTTTTAGTTCCCTTTTCCCCTGCATTACTCCCTTCCCTTTCCTTTTAATCCTGATTTATCATTTAAGCTTCCGTCTGCTTTTAGAGAACGGCATTTCTGTTGCATCAGATGATTTCTAAAGCATGCTCTTCTTACCTCTGCTTAGCATGACTAGTGTATTTGGATAGCAAACACAATGGGACTTTTTCTGTGATTCCATCTTTAGCTGATACAGTACTGGTCCACTTATCACTAATGGTTTTCCTGATTTTTCTGTTGGCATGAATAACCTGGTAAAGAAATGGGTTATGGAATAAATGTTTTTCTTGGCTTTTAACTCTCACTTCTAGCTCCCACTAGATGTGAAAATTGAGAGTCCCTCTGTTCTTTGTTATCTTATCAACTTTTGCAATTGTAAGGGGTAGATTTTCTTGTTTTTACCTATCCATAAAATGTATTTAAGGGGCTGGCCCCGTGGCCGAGTGGTTAAGTTCGCGTGCTCCGCTGCAGGAAGCCCAGTGTTTTGTTGGTTCGAATCCTGGGCGCGGACATGGCATTGCTCATCAAACCACGCTGAGGCAGTGTCCCACATGCCACAACTAGAAGGACTCACAACGAAGAATATACAACTATGTACTGGGGGGCTTTGGGGAGAAAAAGGAAAAAAATAAAATCTTAAAAAATATATATATTTAATTTTGGATTTACATTGTAGGACCATATTTTTCCTTTTACTGGGGGTTGTTGATATATTTTCTCAAATATGGTGCAGTGTTAATTAAGTGGAACTCAACTGTCGGAAACTCATGGCCAATAGGAACTTTATCTGCATTTGATCATTAGGAAAAATAAAATATGAATTTTCCAGAGATTAAGTATGAGAAAAAAAATACCCCCATCGTAGCCTAAGGTCAATTCATATTGAGGTTAAACCCCAACAGCTTCTATTTATCTTAATAAGAATTGATGTCCAGGAATGTAGTAAATTAAACAAAGGTTCAGCCATCACTCTACCTAAAAGATGTTGGCTGAAATTTTTTTAAGGGATAAGAAGAGAACAATGTGGCAGGAGATTATGAACATAAACGTTGATGCATGAGAAGAAATAGCTTTTCTTCATCAGTTTTATGAAAAGATAAAGCACATAATTGTCAAAAATTAGTAGATCACATAAAATAGGTTCAATTAATGAAAATACTGGGTGAATTTTTTTTAAAATAGGAGTTACTAGAAACACCTTTTGGTAGAAACGTTTTCAATACATTTTTGGTCTTAAAAAGCAACATACAGTAAAGCTAATTAAATCTTTGTCTCATTATTAGATATAAATTAATGCCTTAAGGACAACATTCCTGGACATGGGTTTAGTTATTTGGTGACATTTTATGGATACATATTTCTTAAATTATGCTTGCAAAGCTGGCCTTACACACTATGCTTGCAATTCTGATAGCTGCCACTAGGTGGTGCCTGGTTGTAAATTGTAACCATTTGGGTTTTTCACGTGTGGATAACAGTGAAAGTAAGTTTATACAACTGAATGAATCAGGTTTTTTCCTATGAAAATTAATTCTTTATTAAAATGGTCAATATAAATGTTTAATAAGTTGCCAGTTATAGGTTGATACACAATTTTAATAATATTTAAAGAAATCGAAGTGCATAATTATGAGTACCTTTTTCCCACCAACCTTTGTTATTAATAACCTCATATGCTTTCTTTGGTTTTTCCTTTAAGAACTTTTCTCTTCCTTTCACTCCAAATACTTTGCATTTTAAGAAGCTCTGGGCCATATGCCTATAAACAGCTTCCTGTAGGCTCTCTGCTTATACCTGCCTCTTCTACTACACTAGTTAATTGTTTTGCTGCTAGTTCTGATTACCCTAAATGACTAGAGTCTGACTGCTTTAGGTTTCAGGTGAAGTATTATTTCTTGGCGCTTTTTATATAGGAATGAACTGTGTCATGCATTGAATACAATGTCTCACTAGGTTTAGCTCCTTTTTAGCCAGCAGTCATAAGATTCTATCCCTTCCTCCAACCACACACGCATACACATACACACACACACACCATGTGTGCACACCCTCCCTCCCCCCACACACTGGTTTCCAGCAGTATAATATACACATCTAGATATGTGGCTGTATCTTCCTTTGGTCTCTGAAAAATCCCATGGTGGTCTCTCTTCCACCAGGTAGCTGCCAGCTTCTGTCACTCATTCTAACTCCTGCTTTCTTTTGGCCTTTGATGTTCTTGCAAAGCTAATTTGCATGAAATAGTAAAGATTATCTATTAACTTCTCCAGCAGGTTCTTGGCAGTTTTATTGTCTGCTTTGTAAAAAAAAAAAAAAAAAAAAAGGCCATTTCTCTTTTTTTTCTGAACCTTTGAAACCTTTTATTTCAACTTCTCATTCACATAAATAGAATGGTGTTAAGTAGAGACATAGTGGCTTCAGTTCTTATGATCACACGTATTCTCATGCCATGAAAACAGTTTAAATATGAAGAGAAAGAGAGACAGATTGAGATGAAAACTTCTTAAAGGTGTAGAACAAAATATTCAACTCTGGTTATTAGAACTGAGCTCTTGTACTCACTGTCACTAACTCTCTTTGTAACTGTGACCAAGTCATTTATCTTTTACAGTCCTGTTGTCATGTCTGAAAAAGGAGAGAATTGGCCTGTAGATCATCATTGCCCACATTGTGAGTCTGTGACTCAGGCTCCTATTAAAGCAAAAATGAGAGGAATGCATCTTAGCTTCAGGTGTGCTTGAGTTCATGACTGAACAACTCAACTACCAATAAAAAGCACAGATTTTTATGCATAAGGAAATGTATAGTTTCGTTCTTTTTCTTTCCTGCATTTCCTGGACCTGTTGCTGTCAATGTAGTGCTTTGCATTTGGGAGACATTGATAGATATAACACTTTCATATTCACGTTAAACGAAAGCAGGAACCCAGTGGTGGTTATTTCTTTCATTCACGTAAATACAGTCATTGTGATTTACAAGACATATTACCTTTGGACAAGAGAGAGTATTCTAAGAGAGCACAGCTTGTCATTCTATATTTCTAGGAGTTTGTGGTTATAAACCAAGTGACATTCAGAACTTACTCCTATGCTACCTCTAATAATTGTGGGATGTGAGATTATCTTCCCCAACTACATTATAAACTCTTTGAGAGAAGAGAATCTGTCTTATATGCATTTTGTGTCACCCAAAGACCAAATGCAGTGCTATGCACATAGCACACAAGTTACCAATGCACTTCCTCTCTGATACTGTAACAGAAAGTTACTGACTTGTGGCATCTTAGCCTTGTATGGTGACTTTGATGTTTCTAGTCCAGTTTCCCATGCAATGTGATAGAAACCCGGGAGAGAGTAGTGCACCACCTAGTGAAGCACTCCAGCGCACTGTTGGACAGCTCAAGCTGTGAGCCGGCCCTTCACTGTACTGAGCTAAATTGTGCCTCTCTATAGCTGGGCCTGGTGGTCTAGTTAAGATTCAGAGTACTGCAGCCTGGGTTCATTTCCTGGTCAGAGAACTATACCATGGTTCACACTGTGATGGTTGCATGTTGCTGTGATACTGAAAGCTATGCCACTTGTATTTCAAATACCAGCAGGGTCCCCCATGGTGGACAGGTTTCAGTGGAGCTTCCAGACTAGGAAGAAGGACCTGGCCACCCACTTCCATAGCACTGGAAGGGGAGAGGATGGCGCAAAAAAGACTGGGCAGGGTTCCACCCTGCTGTACACAGGGTCACTAGGAGTCAGAATCCACTCGATGGCACTATCAAAATGACTATAGTTTTCACCTATAGATCCTTCTAGTGAAACAGTAAAGAAGTCAACTGCTTACCTTTACTTTTTCTTGTTCATCTCCAGAGTTCCTCGTTTTTTAAGTATTTAGATATGGAACTTGATGGGTTCAGAGTAAATATATAGCAAAACATTTAAAAAAGTTTTTAGTCATTATAAAGTAATGGGATGAGCTTTGTCAGATTCTTATTTCCATATTGAAAAAGATGAGATCGGTGATTTATTTCAGAAGCACTTAATTAGTGCTTATTTTGTGCCAAGCAGTGTTCTAAGTGCTTTGTAAATATTTACATGTTTCAATCTACAAAACAATCCTATTAGCTAGATACTATTATTGGCACCATTTTATAGATGAGGGAACTAAAGTACAGATCATTTTAGGTAACTTGCCCAAGGTCTTTCAACTAGTAGGTGAAAGGTGGGATTATGAACAAAGCCTTCTGGCTCCAAAATCGTATTCTCAACCACTATGCTACAGTGAGATATCTTTCATAGTTTTTTTTTTAAAAATGCAGGGACATTTAATTTTTTCTCTCTTTTGTTCTAATAAGTAAGCATCTAGTTATTTAAAGTTTCCAATTTTTCATGAGACTTTATTATTTTTAAATTAAGTTTTCTTTTTAAAGATCTGGAAAGATACTGCTTTCATTTATTCTCTTTGTTTTTGCCACCTTGAAGCACTATACCTTTATTGTGGTTATATAAAACTTTTTCCTATTTAATTAACTGTTGTTGCTAATATCTGGGTAAGTTGTACTTTGGTCTCTAAGGATGCTGTTACATCAGCTCTGTTTTCTGTCCCTAAGGCAGTCCTTTAATTTTTTCCATCTAGGTCCTTTGCACTCTTCCACACTGCATTTATTTAAATGTTCACTTTGGCTAAAGCCAAGCCAAAAACATCAAATAAACACTGTAATTTGCTCATTTATGTTTTTTCATTGTCTTTACATTCCTAGCAACCCACCTCGCATGTCTAATTTCAGTTCTATGTCATTAACTGGGATTGTTGGTTTACTGAGTGCCTACTTCACACCAGGGGTACTCACATCTGTCATATGATTTAATCCTGCTAGCAAACTGAGGTGCTTTAGGTTAAATATCTTGCCAAGGTTGAAATCCAGGTCTTCATGATTCTAAAGCTCATTCTATACACTATGGAACAACTAACCTTTCTTCATTTTTCTGGGCCTTAGTTTCCCCGTCTGTGCAATGAAAATAAAGGGACTGAGAGCCTACTAAGTGATGGGCACTAGGCTGGGTCCTGTCACAGAAATAGCTGCAGAACTATGATGTAATGGGCTCATGGTGAAGAGTTCTGTTTGAAGAGTGCTCTGAGAATCTGGTGATCCCTTCTGCTTGCTGGAGTTGAGAAGCTGGCCTTGGAGGAACAAGTAGGATTTCTCCCTTTCTAAGGATGCACATTCCAAAATTTTATACGACCTTAAAATATATATATTTAAAAAATAGATTTAAGTGTGTGGCATCAAAATAATAGTTTGCTAGACTATTAAAGTCCATGGGAACAGGAACCATGCCCAATACCTTGTATATAGTACAGTACTTAATACATATTTGGAGAGCCAGTGAAGGAAAAAATCAGTTTTTGCAAATATACGGATTCTTACCTATACATAACTGACAAATCAGAGATTTTTTAATGATTAACTACTATGTCATGCATACTTCCACCTTTATTATTTATATAGTATTCAACTCATCTAGTATTTATTGAGAACCTAATTGTGCCAGGTACTATGCTGGGGGAGGTAATCATAAATGTACCTACAGTTCGAGCAATGTTTAATTCAAATTGGTGTTGTTCTTGAATGCAGTCATTCAACCTAAGACAGTTTTAAGAAGGGTGGAGATGGAAGCCATATTGTAGTGCATGTAGGAGTGATTGGGAGTGAGGAAGAGGAGGCATCAGTTGGAGAATATTCCAGCAATGAAGGTTTAAGAAGCCTTCCTTGAGAGAGAGGCAGAGCTGAGCTGTAGGAAAGTCACTCGACTTGATGTTTTTTGGGAGAGATAAAATTGCAGCTCAAGAGATAATGAGAAGACACCTTAGGAACATGGTCAAGGAATGGAGGGGTTCTTTATGATATTATGGTTGGGCTATTCATCAGTAACCTTGTGGGCTTAAACATAAGTTTTTAAAAAATGAAGGGTATATAACATCTGGATTCCTAAGATCATGTCATCTATGCACTAAGATTATCTTTTGGAAATTTTGAAAATAAAATGTAAACATGAGGGGCTGTGGCTTATCCCTGTTTATTCCCTTGACATCTAGTTATGTGGCCCTAAGTTAGTCCTTAAAAAATATTTGTTCAGGGAATCTATTTATGAAAGAGAAATTATAGAAAACTATTATTGATATGCGTTCAATAATTGGATATGAGCCATTTACAATGAATGGTTTAGAGAGTCCTTCATTGACTTGCCTGAAGGTAATGAACTACACTTGATCTTTCAGGATTACTTGCAATTCTAGAATTCTCAGAATTGCTATCCTTCAATGAAAGCATCTTATTCGTTTTTTGGCAAACCTGATAACCCAGGTTGTATTGTTTTAGTGACTACTAATGTGAAAGCTGCTTTGTTGCTTGAGGCTTGAATGTGTAGTAGTACATGTAATTGATAATACCATCCATAGTCTGACCCAAGGAATTTAAGCTCAGTTTTATGTAGTGTGAGTTGAAAAAGTTTCTATTATGCTGAGAACCTTTATGATCTTTTGTGGGATTATACTGTTATTTAAAATAGAATCAAGGCATTTTGGTCTCTTTCATTGATATATTGAATTATATGACAGTTAAATTTAAGTCATTTAGTACTTGGTGATATAGATGATGTTATGTTAGCCTTAATTTCTTCATCACCCCTATAAGGTGTACGGACATGATTTTAAATTGCTGAATACAGCATAGTAACCACAGTATAGAATTTCATCAGCTTTGATGAACATTCCATCCACCTCAGTATAAATGTAAGTGCTCTCTTTAACTCAATATTTAAGCCGTTACTCCTTCTCCTTCTCCTCCTTTTCTGCTTGACCATTTAAGCTGATTGATTTTTTGAATGATTCTTAATCTATAGGTATCCTCTTACTTTCCATACATGTTGTTTGTGCTGACCTTAGTGTATGGACTTCCTTGCTGGTTTGATTTCAGCGTTTTCCTTGAGTTTTATTTTCAAATTCTTCCTTTCTTTTCAGGCTCTTCCTCAGATCTTGTCATGAAACCATCATGTGGAGAGCTCTTTTTTATTTTCCTTCTCTTCGTGATTTGCATACTCCAGACAGAGAGGAGTTTTTGAAGGCACTGGCTACTTTGCTGCAGTGTTATAGCTTCATAGTTTTTTCATAATTTCTAAATGTTGGTTCAAAGTTGTCACTTTGATTTGGATAATCATATTTTTTATAGAGAATTCTTATTATTGGGGAAGGAATTTAGAATGCCCAAAGGCTCTTATGTTTCCCCTCATGCCAGCTGGATGCCAGATTTCTAGGCCACATGTTCTCTTGAAGGGTGATTTTAAACCCAATGTGTCAAGCATTTTCTAAATTATTTGCCAGACACGCACGAGAAGATGTATTCAAAAAATTATAAGCAATTCAGGATCCTCTGGCTTCCATGGATAGGCAGTAATGAGCTTTCATGTCATAATTACAGGAAGCTGGGAAGAAAATTGAGAAACTGGAGATTTTTAAATTAGTGTCCACGACTCTATTATTATGACATCTGAGAACTTTAAATACTGAAAAACTCAATACCGCTATTTGATGACAAGTCAAGAATTGAGATTTGTGACAGATTTTGTTTTGAAATTAAAGTTTAACATCGCTCCTTAATATTATCTGCTACATAGGGCATTGGAATGATTGAATGAAATAATGAATATAAAACACTTAACAGTGTCTGGCACCGAATAGAGCTCCATAAATGTTAACAAGCATTAACATCTAGGAATACCAATTGTTTAATAACAAAGATACTGCTTTAGAATACATCGTAACGTGTGGTCAGCAAAGCAAATTTATTCTCCTCATTGTGTTTTAGTTGTTATTTTGTGAACCCTAAACTCACTCTTGAAATTTTTACTCAATAAAATTCCCAGTATCCCAATTGATTAGAAATTGATATAGAGAATATTTTTAATGGAAAATTTTGTATGTATGTTTATCCTGACCAGAAGATAGCAGGAGAAATGGGTTCTCATAGGTAGAAACAGGGAAAGAGAAGCCAAAACCACGCATTTGGTTAACAGGAGAAATATGCCAGAATATATGTTTTGGCTAGGAACAGACTGTGGCCAAGAGGGTCAGGTGGTTATAAGCAAGTAAGCTGAGTCTAATTCTGAAAGGTTTTAGAAATTAAAGAGGATCAGGTAGAGTGTTGTAGAAGAACAGAGGCCAAAGTTTGGACAACCTTCAGTAGAGAAGCAGATGGGACAAAACTGTGTGTTCAAAGAAGGTGGTGTTCTCTGAAACTAAAAGAGGGTGTCAAGGCAGTTGCATTGAAATTAATGGAAGACAGAGAGGCACAGGGGTTCATAAATTCTTCTAATCTCAGAGGCAAGAGACTGCCCTTCCCTAGGCATTCAAATCTACAAAGAGTGCCCTTCTGGTTTTCAGTAGTATGAAGTGCCTCCATAGCCAGGAATTAAGCTCCAACATGGATATGAGTTGTCAATGAAAGAAACTAGATGAATCAGGACAGTTGGGTTAAACATTTGGGAATCTGTCTGCCCGTTCTGGTCACAGATTGCCAAGATATCAGGTATGATGAAATTGGGTCATGAGCTCTTCATGTGTACACTAACAATTTCAGGCATTTTAACCAGGTAGATGAACCTTTCTGGGCCTCTGTTCAAGGTTGAAGTAATCAATAGGTTACTTTGTTCCTCACTGGCTTTGATAACTCTGTTGTGAGCACAGTTGTAGTTATTTGTAGTGTTTTTAGATTTGATGTGGACTTGATTTTCCACACCCTCCTTTTTAAAATGTGAAATCTAGATTTAAATGACACACCTTACAGAAGTAGGCACATAAGCTATTTCCCCATTTATTGAGGCAAACCAAAGTTGAAATTGGTAGATCTCACAGAATTATTCTTATTTGAAGATGAGTATTACATTTCAGTATTACGTTTCTTCTTTCCAGCTCCCCTTTTCCTTTGAGGGTTTTGTAATCTTTCCTTTGAGACTTGTTGAGCTTGACCTTGAGAGATAGAAGAGAACTATTCTGTCTGGGCCAGGAAGGTGACTTTATAATGACTGTATTATAGTAACACACTCTGCATTAACGTTAGCAAGGGCCTTGACTACTTGTCCAAAATTGAATTAAAAGACGTTAAGGGCCGGCTCCGTGGCCGAGTGGTTAAGTTTGAGCGCTCCGCTGTGGTGGCCCAGGGTTCGGATCCTGGGCACGGACATGGCACCGCTCATCAGGTCAGGCCACGTTGAGGCGGCGTCCCACATCCCACAACTAGAAGGACCTGCAACTAAGATATACAACTATGTACTGGGGGGGGGGGGGGGGGTGGGGAAAAAAAGCAGAAAAAAAGGAAACGAAAAAAGATTGGCAACAGTTGTTAGCCCAGGTGCCAGTCCTTAAAAAAAAAAAAGGAAGATTGGCAACAGTTGTTAGCCTAGGTGCCAATCTTTAGAAAAAAGACGATAAAAAGCCAGTTTGTTTTACATTCCCTCTAAATTTTTCTATAAAGAAAGGCATATAATTTCCAATCCAGCATAAATCACTCTGAAATTTCAAGAGCAAAATGGAATTCTTATTTTAGAGGCCTTTAAGGAAGGATACTCTCAGGCCCGTGTGAAGATTGGGCAATGTAGAACTTAAGAGTCTGTCCTGTCTATGCACCCAATTCTTCACTCCTAACTCTTTACTAAAGCAACCAGCTTTCAAAAAACTCCAGGCAATTGGTATATACGTATATATGTATGTATATATTGGTATAAATAATTGGTATAATTGGTATATATGTATATATGTAATATATATATTAGTCATGTGTATGATACAAATGTGAAATAATGCCTCTAGCAGCAGTAACTTCAGACACAAAGGGTGGAACTCTTGTACACACTTGCCCAAAAAATTCAATTTCCCAGAAAACTCCCTTCAAGTCTACTAGAAATTTTGGCTTTTATATTTTAAACTACTTGGTCCTTGAAATCAGTGTACCTTTGGTCCCCTCCCAACATTTTCAGCCACAAAGCTTTTTTCTCTATCCTTTTGCTAGTTTTATAAGTGCTCCTAATAAGGAGTAGGGGCTTTGTATTGAGGTGGAAAATCTGAATTTATTGGCTGTAATACCAGTGATGAATTTAGGTAAGGAAGCCCTCAGCGGATGCCTACTAGATACAGTAGATGAATCCCTTTAGACCATTAAATCACTTAGATGCTCTAGCAAGTAGCACCCTTATGTGACTCACAAGTTTGACTAGAGAGTTACTTGGGCTGTTTACAAGTATTTAAAGGGTAAATCAACATTTAGTGATAACTTTTGATTACTGTTTTGTAATTTGTGTGTGTGTGTTAGTGGATAGTGAATGTTTAACCAAATCTTATCAGTGAGTAAATTGGCCCCAAAACTTCACTTGAATCTAATTCAATATGCACTTTGGGAGGAGCGTGAACACTTTCAAACCGCTGGGGTGCTGGTTAAAGTCCTGTAGCAGGAATTTACAGGATGCTGTTATAGCCTAAAAGTGACTATCTAAATTTAACTCCTGGCATGAGCTTGTTCTGTAACAAAATCTAACTGAAAAAAATCCTGTTGAAATTTCAACTTCATTCTTGAAAGAAATTTCTATTATAGAGATTATGATTGAAAAGTATTTGAGTCAGTTCAAAACATACGAATAGAGTTATGTGTTCTCAATGACTGGGGTCATTGATAAGTGGGGAGTTAGCAAAATCCAAACAAGAAACTGCAATTTTCAGTTTGTTTCTCTGCCCACTTTTCGTGTCCACCTGACTTGAATCACTGCCTGTCCTGGCCTCACAGAGCCCGTAAACTGGAGAAAAACATTCTGACCTTCAGCTACTTCCCTTTCATCTTTAGCTCTTCCAGACTACTGTGTTGGATACATAAAATTTGCTTAGGCTGTGTGTTGTGGGCTCCTTGAATAAAACAAATTTCCAAGAGCAGATCATTGTTACCATGCTACTTTTATATCCACTAAGTTTCTAATCTGCTTAAAATCTGTGAGAGAGGCTCCTGTCTCTATGACAAATATATACTCTTTGAGTCACTTTCAAGGTCCTTCAGAAACTACCTACACATTATCACTCCTGTGCGGTATGAACCTGCCATCCTAGCCAGCCCAGGTCTGCTCACCATCTTACAGATAACTGGCGCCTGATCTTCTCTTCTCGCCCTCATTCACACTTGTCCTCTTTCCAGGAATGCTCTCTGCCCCTGCAGTCTCACGTAGGGCCTTCTCATTCTTTAAGGCCCGACTCTACTTTCTCCTCTTTGTAAATTCTCTTGACTATACCAGGCCTCAGTGACATCCTCTTCTCAGAACTCTCAGAACTCTCACCATGTTTGTTGTTAATGTTACTAAATTTTGCTCTTACTTGTCTACATTGTTTGCTTTTCTTTCATATTATATTGTTCTTGCCTCCCCAACTCAACAGAGGCTTCTTGAGTACAGAGGCAGTGTTTGAAATCTCTTCTGATTCCCCAGAAGCATGTGACACAAGTCTGTGCATATAGTTGGTATACAATAAATGTTTGGTGTTTGATTGATATTTTCCCACATGAACATTTTTAAAGGCCTCATTTGCTTGAATTTAAGGGAATGATAGTAAAGATTTGTTAAATGGATAAAATGAACGATAGATATGATTTTTGTTTATTTTTGTTCCCCTCCTGTCCCCATTCATGGGCAACCCATTGAATGTATGATTCTCAAGACAGGGATTGCATCTTTTCATCTTTATATCCCCAGAACCTAGATCAGTGCCTAGGTCATATTAGATGCCCCATAAATATTTTTTGATTGAATCTTCAGCAAACTCACCCTGCTTATATTAAATGCAATGAGGCTTGTTACTCATTTTGTATTTTGCTCACGTCAAATGCTTGAGCATTATAGGACTTGAATTGCCAAATATGTTAAGTTCCTGTTGTCTTCAAGTTTAAGTGCAGTTTTTGGTGAATGAAGATCTTTTAATGGCACTGGGACTTCTGTCCCATACATAAAAGCAAGCAATTAACCAGTGTTATTTAATAGGAACTGTGTTTAGAATCCAGGTTTTAAGTTGTTTTTATATTAAATTGGATTAGTTTGAAATATTTAAATGGCATTTATTAGTAAGTTCTCATAATTTTGTACATTATTTAAAAAGAAACATACCTTTAACAAAAAGAGATGACCTCCTCTGACAAACAAAACCAGTCCCACACCTTGGTTGCTAAAGCTATGTTCAAAAGAGACACTTTAGCACTTTTCTTTTTTCTTTCTATGACTGTATGTATGAACTGAAGTGGATCTTTTACTTGCTTTTTGAAATGGAATAACCTGACTTACCTGCTTTTTGTAAAAGGCATATTAAATTTATTGCCCTTGGATAATTGTGAAAAAAACGCAACAAAGCTTTAAAAAAGAAACTTAAAGAAAAATTTCTGCACATAGGGAAAATATCCTTATTTTACAGTTTTATGGAAAACTCAGTTTTCCATAGGATGGCTATGAAATCATGGTTTCCATCTACGATGCGGAACACCTCTCACATGCCTTAAAGAATGCGTGTTGGTGGACCACTAACCAAAACATGTGAGGGAAATAGAACTTGAAGCAAATTCGAAACTTGAAAACTTTTAAATCTTGTCAGCCTGCCAATCCAAGCAGCGTGTGGCAGGTGTGTCATATATTCGTAGAGCCAAAATAAATGGCCACAAGAAATTCCAAGGTAATACAGAAGTAAGGAAAGCTTAAAATGGAAAGAAAGGAAACATTGTTTTCATTGTTTATTCAGGAGGTTGATAAATGCATTTAAAGAAATGCCTCTTCAGATATTGCTTTAGGTGCCAAATTGTATCTTTGTGATCTTCTGGACCAGGCATTGGCAATGTTTTTATGTTATGTGCTACCTTGTGGAGGGAAGGCAAAAGAAAGGAGGAGACAAGGAAAATGTAGGAAAAGTGAGGCAAAAGTAGCTTCTGGCAGTGGCCTTGAAAACAATTCTGGGACAAGTTACTATTTCCATTAGATCAGTAGAAAATACTTATTTCTTTTGTTTTAACTTCAAGAAGACGTCCATGGGAAAAGGAGTGAGTCTTTAAAAAATGTATGATCTACTTTCTTAAAAGGAAGCCCTTAAAAATCAATCTGGTGTATATGTAATTTTAAAATAAAAGCGTTTATATTTTCTTTATGTTATGTCTTATCTAAAATTCTTATAGATGAGCATTAATTAAAAGCCAAGATTAACTGTTTTTTTCAAGGAACAATACTTAGGGAATGTTTCTTCCCGTGGCTGTAAGTGAGATGTCCTCCAGCCCCACTCCCAGTGCAGTTTCATCACACCAACTGTTCGGCAAAAACATTCCAAAGATTGACCTATTATGCAAAGATATAGACAGAAATCATTTGAGTATCCCATATTTTTACTCTAAATCCGGGAAAAGATCTTGCTGCTATCAAATGAGCCGGAATAAACCATTCCTTATGAAAACTGAGTACTCTACATATCAAGAATCCCAGGTATTAATATTCCAATTTGAAAGCTGAATTGTGAAAAAATACTCAATTTTACAGGTCCAATAGACTCGAAACTGACAGAGGTGACCAAAGCTCAGTCAGCTTAGATGGTGCTCAACTGACAAAACTGCTTGCTAGCCTCATACAAAAGAAGGTATGATGTTAAATTCTCATTTAATCTTTGATCTTTCAGAATAGGAATCCTGGGGAAGGCTATAGCATTCTAACTTCCCATGAAAAAATAGAGCCAGCAAAAAACTAAGTAAGACATGATCTCTACCTTCAAGGAATTTACAGTCTAATAAGGGAGGAAAGTTAAGGGCCTATAATGAAGAAGAATGTGATACCTGTCATAAGAGAGACACAGTATTGTGACATGGTTAAGAGGGTGGGCTCTGGACTCAGACTGCCTAGTTTTGAACTATGGCTTTATCACCTACTAGATACACGACATTGTGCAAGTTAAATTGCTTCACCTCTTCCCACCTCTGTTTCTCTATCTGTAAAATGGGAACGGTAGTACCCTTTCCAAGAGGAATCCTGAGAGCAGTAAGACTTGGTGTAATTCTAAGATATTTCTTTTGGTGACTCATTTCTATGCAATAGTGTTTGAGCGTGTCTTTAAAAGTGTTCTTAAGTTGTAGTGCTTGGTGTACTATCCATGGCAAATTAGAGGCCTGTGTTGAAGTCAGAAAACCTAGTGTCTGCGTCCAGCCCTTCCTAAACTCTCATAAACATTTCACTTCTGTGCCTTAGGTTTGTTCTCTATTTAAATGAGCATAGGAAGTTCCACAACAGCAGGAACCTTAGTCTTGTTCAACATCTGGAACAGTGCCTGGCACATCGTAGATGCTGGATAAATGTTGATGCAGCACAACTCGAGGATATTATGAAGATGGTGATACAATAGGCGTGGAAGTAATTTTGAGAAAGAATCATAAGTACTACACAAAAATGGTTGGCTTTCCTTGTTAAAGATTCCCAAGAGAGATAAGAGATAAGAAAGGATCGCTACTACATTTCTCTGCCGGGAGCCATGCTTGGGATTTGGAGTCAGAGGATCTTGCGTTGAGTTGTTGCTCTATCACTTAAGGCTTTGTAACTTCAGATAAGTAATTTAACCTCTTTGAGCTTCACTTCCTTCACCAGCATTTTTGGGTTATCAACCATGCTTTAGAATATTTTTTAGAGCTCCAGAGATCAGTGAATTAAAGGCACTTGTGAACTACGAATAGTAACAAGTACACATGTACTACGAAATGGTGACTTTTCATTGTTCTACATTAGAGAACTAGAAATCATAAAAAGCACAATTGTATTCCTATTACTCACGTCTAAGGTAGAGAAGATAAAGTTGTATTGTCCCCCAAACAGAGTTGATCTTCTTTAAAACACAGGGAAAAACGGATCACCTCCCTGTCTTTTATACACAGTCAGACGAGCAGAGCTGCATGAGGGAACTTCTCTCCATCGTCGTACCAGCTCCCTTTAGTTGTTGCACCTAGCTGCTTCTATGCCAGCTCCAAAAATAGTGCCAGTCTGAAGGAAGACATGTACTGGCTAGAACTGTTATAAGGAATTGGTTAACGTCCCATCAGAGGTTACAGGCTTATGTAAAAAAGAAAAAATCCTTCTCTCATTCCCCTTATCTTACATAAAATGCCTGGCCAGAGTCCAATTCCTGTTTGCATTTTTCATTTGTAAAAGTTCAAAGTTCAAAAAATTATTTTTTATTATCTGTTTCTATACTTGATGGATCTCTGCAAAAAAATCTTTATCCAGACCCTCACGGTTTATGTTCTGAGCAAATAATATCTATAAATATGTATTCCTTTTTGATTATTTTTCTTTCAAATGTATACAGGCAGCCTCTATGATTTAGTTGTAGGATTAAATTTGAATACGTTTTTAAATATAAACTTACAAACTCGAAGAAAGTACTCTTTTACTTTCCATAATAGACTAAGTCAGTTACACTATGGAAACTAATTTACTCTTGAAATTCAACTTAGCAACATTACTTAGAAGAATTTGTGTCTAAGGAGAATCTAAGAAAGATTGGGGTGGTTAATTCCATCACTCATGAGGCTTTTGTTGTTGTTGTTATGTCTCTTTAGACTTCTAAAAAATATAATAGCTTTATTGGTATGTAAGTCACGTACTATCCAATCGACCCATTTAAAGTGTTCGATTTAGTGAATGGGTTCTAGTGTATTCAAAAAATTGTGCAACTCTCACCACTATCTGTTCCTAGAATATTTTTGTCACCCCCAAAGAAGACCTCATACCCATTAAGTAGTTCCCCTGCCTTCTCACTTCCCCCAGACCCTTATAACCGCTAATCTGCTTTTTGACTCTGTGGGTTTGCCTACTCTGGATATTTAATGTGAATGGAACCATACAGTATGTCGCCTTGTGACTGGCTTCTTTTACTTTGTATGATGATTTTGAGGTTTATTCATGTTGTAGCATGTATCAGTACTTGGTTCCTTTTAATGGTAGAATAATATTCCACTTTGTGTATATATCACATTTTGTGTAACCATTCATCTCTTCATGGACCCTTGGGTTGTTTCCGCCTCTTGGCTGTCGTGAATAGTGCTGTGAACATAAGTGCACAAATATCTCTTCTAGACCCTGCTTTCAATTCTTCTTGGTATATTCCTGGGCGGAGAAGTGCTAGGTTATGTGGGCGTAGATGTGCTAGGTTATGTGGTAACTGTTTAACATTTTGAGGAACTGTCAGACTGTTTTCCATAGCAGCTGCATTATTTTACATTCTCACCGGCAATGCATGACGGTTCCAATTTCTCCGATTTTTCCTCTTTTTTATTATAGCCATCCTAATGGATGTGAAGTGGTATTGCATTGTCGTTTTCATTTGCATTTCCCCCATCTGGCTAGTTTTTTACAAAACTATTTTAAATGCTTTTCTGGAGGCCATTTGCCTGACAAACTTAACCTTCCCTCTAGAACATGATCCTGCATGGAACATATTGCAAAAGGGCTCTCAAACCAGTAAGAGCAGTCACAGACCTTCAGCGTGAAAGCCCTGTGCTTTGCCCGTAGGCCCCTCATTCAGTGAGTAACTAACTGTTATTCAACAGTTGTGATTGGCTATTATGTTTTCCAGAAGGGAGCTGGACAACCCCCTATGACAAATGTTGTGGCAGGACTAGAAGTGACAATTAGCAATTTGCCACTGAAGGAGGAGAACTATAATACCTCCCAGGACATTTATGACCCCAAGTCTTCAACCAGACGCCAAACTATGTTCAATATTTTATAAGAGGGCAAAACTACGTATAGTACATTTTAGAAAGATTTCCATGAAGAGTGACTCAGAGAAACACGTTTTTCTCTTGAATGGATAAGCGCGTGTGAATATTCTAGATGCTTAATTTCCAAATGGTATCTGAAAAACTAGGTGATATTGATTTTACTCTTGAATGCCAAAAGGACAAACAGAAAATTCAAATTCTGTAAAATTATTGAAGATATTGTTTAAAAAAGTAAATGAAATGTTTTTAAGAACTTGATGCTACTTTTTTGATGAAATTAATTAGTTGATTTGTCTGATACTCAGAGCTTACTTTTGCTTTAGAAAATCCCTTTTGTTTCTGTATGTGTTCATGGCAGTAAGGCCAGTAAATTAACCTTTCATCTATCTTCCAAGCTGAGTTGCTAGAAATTGTTGCTGGTTGACACTGGGTTAAACTGCAAACCTTAAAACTGCACAATATTTAATGTATGATTGAACAGTGCTTTCCGTCTCACTTATTTGTATATGCTGAAACTTCCTTCTGAGTTGTTCCAATATCCCTTCCTAGAGCCTAATAACAGAGCATACACAGAAAAGAAATTCAGCATCCTTTCAAAGGATTTCTTTCTTTATCTGAAGCACATTTTACATTTCCCTCCCTTCTCCTACCTCCTTTGCAGTAGGTCTCCAGCTAGTCATGTCATGACTGTTTTACGTGGTCATCAACAATTACATTTAAAATACACACACAGAGTTACCTCTTGGAGCAACTTAGACTTTCTTAGCAATGTCTGTTTTCTGGATTTTGAGAGCAGATAATCAAGCCTTCAGTCAGACTGTAGAAAGCTAGTTTAAAGACAAGTCTTTGGTAGCCTCTAAAAACTGGAGACGCGCAGGTGGATCATGACTGCATAAGGGGCTGTCGTGTCAAGCTCTGGTATTTTCTGTGCCGTGGGCCCCGAAATGAATTTCTGCCCCAAAACAGATCAAAAGGAGACAATCTTTTTTTTAAGTTGGGTTGTTGCCCAGTCTTGTATGCAACAGTAAATCTACGCTTTTGCTTCCTTTTACTATGCACTATCCTATACTGGGAATTACCCTTTTTATTGACAACGGCTGACTGTACTAGATACTGTCTGTATCTAGATGCTTCCTGTTGTAATTAGGATATGCTTACTTCTTTCCCAAATCTAGAGTCGAAAACGGAAGCATTGTATTATATTAGCTGATTGTATTTTTTTTCTTGCAGGTTTCTGAAAAGTGCCTTTTCTGAAAGCTGCTGCTTGGATTCCACTCTAGAGCTGTCTCTTTCTAAAGCCCTCTCCCTGCCACCACCACATCTCCAAAAACCTGGTGTGCTTGTAGTTCACTCGCAGCAACTCGGCCGTTCTTTTTTTCTTTGATTCTCAGTTTTCATAGTCATTTTCCCTCCTTCTGATTTTGCAGCAAAAAAGAAAAAAATTACAGTTGTACCATCCTTACCAATCTCAATTTTTAAAGCCAGGAAATAGGGAGAAAAACCTTTCTCCCCTTGATCTGAGACCATTCCACAAACTGAAGGGCAGCCAGCAGCATATGCTTTTTGTGAGAATAATTGAAAACATCAACTGGAGAGCACAAAATTCTTTTGAAAGTCTGCCAGTTACTTGAAGTAACTTCAACAGAGGAACAAAATAAAACACTCAATATTTTAACCTTTATGGTTGCCTTCTTAAAAGAGTTGGTCTCTAATTTGATTTTTAGTTATTCTGATACAATTTTTATTTTATGATTGACTTTTGTTTGACTAGACCGAATTTGACTTAAATTTAAAACCTAAGTGCTAACAACGAAACATTTCACCGAAGCAACCTGTTATCTCTTCACATCCATCTTGAATTCATTTTTAACCTTTAACAACAGCAGTAATATTGTCCTAGAGAGGGTGTACTTGATTTTAACTTTGCTTTCACTATGACGGCTGTCAACGTTACCCTGGTGCGTGATACCAAGTGGCTCACTTTAGAAGTCTGTAGAGAATTTCAGAGAGGAACCTGCTCTCGAGCTGATGCAGATTGCAAGTTTGCCCATCCGCCAAGAGTCTGCCATGTGGAAAATGGCCGTGTGGTGGCTTGTTTTGATTCCTTAAAGGTGAGTCTCATCTAAATGCACATAACGGTTAATTTAAATTTGTTGATTTCTGTTTTTTAAAACATCATGTACTTTGAAATTAGTAAAGTTAATAATAACATGAAAGCGGTAAGTTTTGTTTGTTTGTTTTTTAAGACAGGATGTAGACTTTGTGTTTGTAGAACTAAGCCAGACTAAAGCTTACGCCATCAAAGCCTACTGATCAAGATAGATAGACTTTAAAAAGTTGAAGAATTTGTAGGAGTAAGAAATTGTAGTCTTGCCAAATTTTACTTCTTTGTATATGATTTAGATTTTGAATACAGTGATCATAATTCTCATAGAACCTACAGAAACCCTTTACTGAATTATAACTTACCTGTTATCAAAATACACTTGACAGGGACCTATCAGCTTTCAGAGAATAAAGAGCATAAGGTGAAAATCGCACCATCCAAGAGGAAAATGATGGTAATTTTGAGTTTCGTAGTTGAAGTATATTTTGAACCTTTAATTAAACATGTTGCTATAAAACTAAGTTCACTTAATTTTCTTCCCAAACTGCTTATTCACCAGCCTCAGATTTGTGAGTGCATTTTATAAGGAAAGTCTTATTGCCAAGGTCATCAAACCAAAATATTATTACTACAATATAAACAAAATATGAGAGCAGATGAGATATTATGTAGAATAGAACATATATGCTTGTAGAAAAAGAAAATGCACTGATTTTCATGTTTTATTCATAGTTATACTTAAATTAGGGATACAGATGTACAAATTAAAATCTAGAAGTAAAAAATGGTAATAGATTCCAGGTTTAATTAATAAGATTTGCTACAATACATTCGAGATTTTTTTTTCAAAATATGTCAAGATGAATTAAGCTTAGTAAGAACCTTTTCAATTTCTTGATATTGTTTTATCCTCATCATGACCAATTTTACCTCATTAACATTTTTATTTATGGCTTCATTGGCTGATAGGGATGTATTTCTTCATGTGATCATTTCTTCAGAAAAACATTTTATCAAGTGATATCCTACTTAAGTAGTTACTTTTACTTATTTTGTGGTTACTAGCTTTTGTTGCAGACCATTCCAGTTCAAGAATGGAAATATCATAAAGATAATGGTAATTCCTACCATTGAAAATGTCTGAATTGCTCTTATTTGCAGCATATATTATGACTAAAGGGGTTATTCTGTTTTCTTCATGTCAGTATCATTGAAGTTTCATATACAATTATTTTGTGTATTGTTTAAATCTACTGCTGCAGGACTAGGCAGTGCCTTGAAGTGGAAAAGAGCACTGGGCTAGTTGGGGGAAAAAAACGAGACGTCTTTTATCCAGTCCATATAGAGGGTCCGGCACCGCACTAGGCACTTTCCATATGTTGTTTCAGGATATCTGGGGTACAGTCCCGGCCCCACTACTGTATCTGACCTTTGCTACTTCATATGACAAAGCTTGAGTTACTTTATCTCTAACAGATGGATAATTCTTCTGTACCTAACTTCCAGGATTATTGTAAAGATTCCAATGAGATAACATAAATGAAAAACCACGTATCACTATAAAAGTGAATTAAATGGAAGATTATTTTCTTACTATTAACTAAGTTGTTTGTTTTAGAAGTTCTACAAAATGATTCTATTTAGTCAGGGTTTATTGTTTAAAACTACTAACTCATGTTCCAAATGGACATGCCCAAATCCAGTTGCTATGAGTGTGATGTTGGTTATTCAAGCTGATTATTAGTATTTTTGTGGTTTACTTTTTGACATAGAGTTCCTTGCAGGCTTTGTAAATTCTGTCTTTCCAGGCCTCTGGTAGAAGATGTGTGATCTTCCTAATTATTGGTATGCTTTGGTCACTTCTCCCATTTAAAGGCAAAAAAGTGCCATTAAAGGAAACATTTTGAAGAAAAGTAATAAGGAAAGTGATTGTTAACAAAATGCATAAATGGATACTGCACTACCACTTTAAAGCTTGGAAAATGTTTAATTCAGAGACTACATAGATAATGGCCAATGAATATTAATAAGCCACTTAATTACTTACATACACTGTCTACTCACTGCATCCAGTGTTTTAAAAATAACTTTTGCATTATGTTAATGTCTTGATGACCAGTCACACAGGATAAAGACGATTTACATAATCCTTACATTCTCAAATTTTAATGAAATATGTAATATTTCAAATATTCAAAGACTTTCAATTAACTAGTTTGCCATTTAGATGGCACATTCATCACAGTTCCATGTCTGCACACCAGCTTTGTTGTTCTTTTCTTTTAGATTATTCCTAATCCCGGATGTGCATGAAAGCTATACTAACTTGAGGGTAATTGACCTATGTGGATTTTACTACTATTATATCTATAATACACAAATAACATACCTCAATAATTATTTCAGCATTTACTACCCCCCTCGAATTTGTATAATTGAAACACCTTTGAAATGCATCTGTGCACCATTTCTTCCATGAGTGGTTAAATAACTGAAGCAATCATCTGATGAGTTTTGGGCTGTTGCTTTTGTTTTTTCAATTTTTGCTTTTGTAAGGTTTCTGTTAGCACTAGGTACTCTATCAGATGATGATGGTTTTTTGTCTTCATAATGCACACAATAGATACAATGTTCTACACTCACCTCATAATGAAGGAATGTTATGAAAATAAGGAGGTCAAGCTTGATGACTAATTGTGTATTGTGCTGAAGTGCTGTGCCCATCATTCCATGAATGTTGAGTGTTCAGTGATGAAATTTGTACCATTTTCAAATCGACATCTAGACAGTGCAGCCCATAGATTAATTTCCAGCTACATAAAAGAGTCTCGTGTCATGTTGATATGCAGCTATTTTTTTCTCAATTGTCTAGTCTGGTTGGCATGATTTATTTCAAAATTTCTCTTCAAAGTATTGCTTAACCCATTCTATGCCAATTTCATGATATTACAGTTTGCCAATGATCTAGGTTGGTATTTTTAGTGAATGTCCCTTGGATTTTAACAAAAGATCATCACTAAAAATTCCAATCTAGAATCTTTGTGATTGTTTCCGTAGCCAAGATTGTTATCTTCATGTATTCTGCTCAACAATGTCACAATGTCTTGAACCTTCCCTTCCATACTCGAAGCGATATGATATCAGACATCTGTTATCCAGGAAGAATATAAATCCTGTCATTATTGAATTATGACAGATCAACACCCGTCACATGTGCCCACCTCACTCACTACTTTGGGTAGTTTTGTAATAAAAATTTCTCGGCAAAGGCCTTAGTAGCAGGCATAGTCAGAGGACAGTCTTGTCAGCCCAATGTATATTTTAGGAATATACATTCCTAAAAGATGGAAACTGGGTGAGGAACACACATAAAATGGCCCCACACTATGTCTTCAAACTTCACATATGATCACAAGCATAATAATATTTTGACAAGTGAAACCTGCTGCATGCCAGGCATATGGATGGGAGTCTATCCTTGTAGGTCAAATTGTCCTAGGTTACCAGTGTATTCTGTACTAGTATCACTAGTAACAGTAGTTTTAACTAGTTTAAAATTTGATTATTTTTGACTGAATGTTTATCCCATCCCTGTTTGCTAAGGGAAAACTTACTAGAAGCAGAAGACTCCTAATAACATGCTCCCAAGGGTTTCTGGATTATGCAAGATTTAGAACCATTTATGAGCTCCATCAGAGAGATCTACCTGCACTATAAAGACACATGGGTAGGATCTGTCATCTTGAGACTCAAGGAAAATAACATTTTACTTAAGGATGTCTATCTTCTATGATACTGACCTTAAAAAGGAAGTATCTTTGGCAAAAGTCAATGCTGTTTTGGACATTTCAAAGACCTCTTTTGAAAGAAAAGTGAAATTACAATTAGTACCCTAACAAATACATATTTATAACTTAGCCTCACTTTTTAAACTTTTTATTTTGAAATAATTTTAGACTTACAGAAAAGTTGCAAAATAGTACGAGTCCCTGCATACCCTTCACCCAGCTTCCTGTAATGTCAACAACTTACATACCATACATAGCACAGTTATCTAAACCAGGAAACTAACTCTAGTACAATACTATTAAGTAAACTAGAGACCTTATTTGAATTTCACCAACTTTGTCTGTAATGTTCTTTTTATGTTCCAGGATCCCACGTTGTGTTTACTGGTCATATCTCTTTAGTCTCCTCCAATCTGTGACAGTTCCTCAGTCTTTCCTTAGCTTTCATGATCTTGGCATTTTGGATGAGCACTGGTCAGTTATTTTGTAGAATGCCTCTCAATTTGCGTTTGTCAAATGCTTTCTCATGATTTGATTGCGGTCATGCATTTTTGGCAAGAAAATCACAGAAATGGTGTCCACCATATCTGAGGGTACATGATGTTGATGTGTCTTCTCACTCATGTTAACCTTAATAACCTGATTAAGATGGTGTCTGCTGGGTTTCTCTGGTGTAAAGTGATCAGTTTTCTTTTTGTGAAAATTGATAAATACCTTCATTTATTCATTATCTCCTCAACATACAATTGATTATAAGGGGCATCCCAATATCCAAGCTGTGAAAATGTGAACAAGCGTCCATCTGAGAAGTGATGGGTAATGCACTTCTGTATTTAAGGTCAATCAAGAAGGGTAGGGAGGGGAAAATAGACCAAGGGCGTGACAGAGAAAGTAGCAGCAACAGGCCATCAGAAAGAATACTGGAGAATGGGAAGCCCAACAAGTTTTGCGATATGCGTGTCCCTGTCACATGCTCTTGTGGGGTGGCCCCTGCGTTGGAGTCAGTGCCTCGGGCTACCTCTAACTTATTATCCCGCGTTGGGAAACAGATTTTCTACCTTTGTTTTCATAATAAATAAAATTTCTCTCCGATTTTAAAAGTTGTGCCTCTTTCTGAAGGGAAAGGAAAATACAAAAGAAATTTTTACAATCATACACAAGAAGATACGAATAAAAATTAAATGTAATAAAATGTGAATAAAATGTAATAAAATGTCATCCCCACTATCCAGTACCACTGCTAACATTTGTATGTACTTCTTTTCAGTCTTCCTGTCTTTTATATAATTGTATACGTGCCGCGTAAACCTTGCCTTATCTCCTGCCTCCTTGTAGACGTCACTCCCTCACTCACGCCCCCTTGCTGATCCTGGAAAGCCAACCTCTCCCTCCATTTATCTTTCCTGTCAGCTTCATGTTTTTCCCAGGGTATTAAAAAAAATATCTAGATATTGCCTGATCTCCCCCCATTCACAGACGTTTAAAAAAATACCAGTTATTTTGGCTATTTTTCTGATCATAAAATAAAAACATACCCTTTCTAAAAAATGTAATATAGAGACAAAGATTTTTAAAAATCGAACCTATAATTCCGTTACCTAATGAATATCTTCATGTTGGTGTACGTCCCTTCAAAATTTCCTTTAATGACAACAATTTTTTTAAAATAAAAGGTTTCATTTGCTCCATGGAATTCCAAAAGCTTTTCATGCTTGTGAAGGAATAGTATTTTAGAAATGTACTTGCCTTAAAAATATACCATTTTTCAAATAATATGCAGTCATCAGAAATTATGTTTATGAGAACGATGCCATAATAATGACAAACTCTAGCTTCCACTGACTGCCTACTGTATTCCAGACACTTTACACGCGCCACCTCTAATCCTCATGACAACCCTGTGTGGGCTTTACCAGTGCACGGGCCGCGCTGTGCCGGCTGTGGGGTCCCTGATAAATACCCAACCTCCCTGATCCTGTCTCCCCACCTGTGGAAACAGAGACCCTCCCAGCACCTACCTCTGGCGTTACTGCTCATTCAAAGGAGACGACCCACGGAAGGCGCGTGGCGCGGGGCGGGCTCATCATAAGCATTCCAGAAACGTCCTTTCACCAGATAAATTCCACATGCCCTGACAATTTAAACCTGAGGAATGACATCAAGCCGTGACAGGACTAGAAGACAATGCAGGTGAGCACCTTTATAACCTGGGTGAGGAAGACCTTCCAAACCTTCTCTCAAATGAGAGGCAGAAACAATAAAAGCAAAGAATTATTAGAACTGACCACATGATAAAAACCACTTCTGAATGGCAGAAAAACCCCCCAAAGTTAGAAGATGAGCAATAATTTGGGGGGAAAAACTCTCTAATTTGACAAAGAGTCCTTTAATATACAGCAAGCTTTACAAATTAAGAAAAGACACACTTGAAGGTATTTTCCCAGAAAAATAGGCAAAGGATATAAACAGCAGAGCGAGACAGGCTGCTGTGGCCGGTTTCTCCGTGGGGACATTTCGATGAGCCCCACCGACGCAGCTGCTGGGCTTCAGCTGCCCCTGTCCAGGCACCGTGCGCTCCGCCTTCTCCCTCACCTCCAGTCCGGAGGATGAGAAGTGCGCTTCCTACCTCAGCCCCTTCTGCTTGTTTGCATTTTCTTGTACAAATGTGTTACTTCTAATCAGAAAGAAAAAAAAAAACCTTTTCGACAAGGTTAGCTCCTAAGGGGAAACTCAAATCATCTTTATAAAAGAAATTTTATGATCCTAACTGTGATATTTGCATACTCAAATCCCGAGAGGAAAGTTAAGAAGTTAGTGGAGCACTTCCTCTATAGTCTGGAGCTGAGAACAAGGAATCTTATTGTGTTCGAAATACCGTCCGTCCCCCCCACTCCGTGTCTCTGTCTACACTGGGTTCATTCACTCATTCACTGGGGAGCTACCTACTGAGCACCTGTTGTGTGCTGGGTGTTGTGCTGGGCCCGGGATCTGGCAGTGGACTGGAAGTGGTCCCTGTCCCCATGGAGCAGGCCGGGCCCGGGAGCTGGCAGTGGACTGGAAGCGGTCCCTGTCCCCATGGAGCAGGCCGGGCCCGGGACCTGGCAGTGGAC
>NC_060276.1:18057104-18161109 GCF_021613505.1 Equus quagga
GTCCCTGTCCCCATGGAGCAGGCCGGGCCCGGGACCTGGCAGTGGACGGGAAGCGGTCCCTGTCCCCATGCAGCAGGCCGGGCCCGGGACCTGGCAGTGGACGGGAAGCAGTCCCTGTCCCCATGGAGCAGGCAGTCTAGTTGGGGGACAGGCAGGCAAAAAGGAAGGAAGTGTTCAGGTTAAGGACACATTGTCAGGTATGAAGAAAAATGAAGCAGGGAGAGGGCAGAAAGAACGGCCGGGACTGCTGTTCTTGAGAAAATGGTCAGGAAGGCCTCTCTGATGGGGTGCTATTTGAGGAGAGGCGTGAAGGAGGTGAGGGAGTGAGCTGTGAGCACTTCTGAGAACATTCCAGGCAAAGAGGACAGTAACAGCAAAGGCCCCAAAGCAGGAGTGAGGCTGGTGTGTTTGAGGAACAAACATCAGGGTCAAGCGGGTGGCTGGAGCAGACGGATGAAGGGGGAGAGCGGGAGCGGATGAGGTCAGAGAGGTAATGCGTTGGGGGAGATCACGTAGGGCTGTGTAGATCCTGGTGAAGACTCAGAGAAAGAGAGAGAGAGCACGTCCTGTGTGGTCTCAGATGAGGAAGGACAGTGGAAGCCTGTGCTGGCCTTCTCTGGACTCTTCTGATGTGTGTGTCTTTTTCCTGCTGCTTCTGCTCTGTATCCTTTGCTGTAGTAAATCTTAGCCATTAGTATAACCTTCTACTGAGGCTTGTGAGTCCCCTGGCAAATCACCAAGCAAAACTTTTCCATATGTTATTCTTTGTCATATGTTATTTACCTAATGATATTATTTTTAACTCTTTAATTTTTTTTATTTTTAGGAGGGGGTTGTTTCTTTTTAAAAAATTTAATGTATGAATTGATGTATATTTTCATAATTCAAAATTTTGAAAAACAAATAGTCGTCAATTGATGAATATACAAAATGTGGTTTATACATACATAGAATATGATTCAGGTATAAGAAAGAATGAAGTACCGTAGTCCCCCCTTATCCACGATTTCGCTTGCTAAGATTTCAGTTACCAGAGGTCAACTGCAGTCTGAAAATATTAAATGGCAAATTCCAGAAATAAACAATTCATCAGTTTTTAAATTGCGCGCCGTTCTGAGTAGTGTGATGAAATCTGACACTGTCCCATTCCATCCCTTTGTCCAGGGTCTCCACGCTGTATACACTGCTTGCTCGTTAATCACTTAGTAGCCGCCTCGTTATCAGATCAACTGTTGTGGTATCGCAGTGCTTGTGTTCAAATCACCCTTATTTTACTTAATAATGGCCCCAAAGTACAAGAGGAGTGATGCTGGCAATTCAGATATGCCAAAGAGAAGCCATAAAGTGCTTCCTTTATGTAAAAAGGTCCAAGTTCTTGACTTAATAAGAAAAGAGAAAGAAAATCATATGCTAAGGTTGCTAAAATCTGTGGTAAGAATGAATCTTGTATCTGTGAAATTGTGAAGAAAGAAAAAAAATTTGTGCTAGTTTTATTGTTACCCCTCAAATATGTATATATAGGGAAAAACATAGTACATATAGAGTTTGGTACTATCTGTGGTATCAGACATCCACTTGGGGTCTTGGAACATATGCCCCATGGATAAGGGGAACTATTGTACTGATACATTCTACAACGTGGATGAACCTTTGAAACATGGTGCTAAGTGAAGAAAGACAGTTCAGAAAAACTACATGTTGTATGATTACTTATATGAAATATCCAGAATTGGCGAATCCATAGAGGCAGAAAGCAGATTAGTGTTTGCCAGGGGCATTGCGGGGAAGGGGAGAAGGAGTGAGGGCACAGTGGGTAGGGACTGCTAATTGGTACAAGGTTTCTTTTTGGGGTGATGAAAATATTCCGGGGGTAGATAGTAGTAATGGTTGCACAACTTGGTGAATATGCTAAAAACCGTTTGTGTGTACGTTTTAAAGGTTGAACTTTATGGCATATGAATAGTATCTCAAAAAAGTAAAAAAAATGAAGTGTAAAAGGGTAGGCAGTGAAGTTTCTCTGTCATCTCTTTTCTCCAGTTAACCTGTTGACTTCCCAACCAATATATTTAGTTTTCTCTCCTGTAGACATTTTATGTATATACGTGCAAATGTATACATACTTATTCTCCCTTATTTTACACAAATAGTAGCATAGTTCTCCTGTTTTTAAATTTTTTTAAATTTTTTATTGAGTTAATGATAGGTTACAATCTTGTGAAATTTCAGTTGTACATTAATGTTTGTCGTTCGTGTTGTAGGTGCAATCCTTCACCTTCTGTGCCCACCCCCCACCCCACCTTTCCCCTGGTAGCCACTAATCTGTTCTCTTTGTCCACATGTTTAAATGCCTCATATGAGTGGAGTCATACAGAGATTGTCCTTCTCTATCTGGCTTATTTCACTTAACATAATTCCCTCCAGGTCCGTCCATGTTGTTGCAAATGGGACAATTTTGTTCTTTTTTATGGCTGAGTAGTATTCCATTGTGTATATATACCACATCTTCTTTATCCAATCATCAGTTAATGGGCACTTAGGTTGCTTCCACATCTTGGCTATTATAAATAATGCTGCAATGAACATAGGGGTGCATGGGACTTTTGGAATTGCTGATTTCAGGTTCTTTGGATAGATACCCAGTAGTGGGATAGCTGGATAGTATGGTAGTTCTATTTTTAATTTTTTGAGGAATCTCCATACTGTTTGCCATACAAACAGTATGTTTGGCTGCACCAGTTTGCATTCCCACCAGCTGTGTATGAGGGTTCCTTTTTCTCCACAACCTCTCCAACATTTGTTACTATTTGTTTTAGTTATTTTTGTCATTCTAATGGATGTAAGGTGATATCTTAGTGTAGTTTTGATTTGCATTTCCCTGATTATCAGCGATGATGAACATCTTTTCATGTGCCTATTGGCCATCCATATATCTTCTTTGGAGAAATGTCTGTTCATGTCCCCTGCCCATCTTTTGATCAGGTTGTTTAATTTTTTGTTGTTGAGTTGTGTGAGTTCTTTATATATTATGGATATTAAGCCTTTGTCAGATGTATGACTTGCAAATATTTTTTCCCAGTTAGTGGGTTGTTTTTTTGTTTCAATCCTGTTTTCCTTTGCCTTGAAGAAGCTCTTTAGTCTGATGAAGTCCCATTTGTTTATACTTTTCTCCTTGCTTTTTTTTAGTTAAAAATATTAAAAGTAAAAGGATGGGAAAAGATATAGCATGCTGACATTAATCAAAAGAAACCTAGATGTGCTATATTTATATTAAAGATGAACAGAATTGCACACAAATACTGGGCTCTGGTTATAAATCTGTTACAAGCATATGTAAGTACTTTATGGGGATACTAGGGTTGAACAAATAAGTGAGTAGAGAGTAGATAAAGGTAGCCAAGTTTCTCACCATCAGAGAAGAGTTAAAAATAAGGAAAAGGAGAAAGCTAGGATGAATTGGTGATATGCATTAGAATGGAGACATCAGTATGAACTCAGCTTTGTTTTTATATGTATACAGACAGACAAGTACAAAAATAAATATAGATGTGTGTGTACATGGGTTAGTATGCATGCTTCTATATGCTAGCTCTGTCTTAGGAGGACCCAGAAGCAAGGACACCCCAATAGTAAGAAGCACATCTAGCACGCGGATCCTGCTTTCTAATACCATTCTTCAACAAAGGAACCAGGGCTCCTTGGAGTAATGGCTGATGCTGGACCAGGGCAGGAAAATACAAGTGAACCTGTAGTGTCTTGTGGTGCCAGAAAGTAAGGCAGTGCTCAAAAAGGGGTAGGGCATGACAAGAGGACACAGGAGCCAATGTGAAGGAGCTCCCAATGGCCAGTGTCAAGGTCATGAAGGTCACTGAGGAACTGTCACAGATTGGAGGAGACTAAGGAGACATGACAAGTAAGCTCAATATGGGATCCTGGATTAGATCCTGGAACAGAGGAAGAACATTATGGGGAAAATTGGTGAAATTCAAATAAGGTCTCTGGTTTACTTAATGGTATTGTGCTAGAGTTAGTTTCCTGGTTCTGATAACTGTGCTATGTTTGGTATGTAAGTTGTTGACATTATAGGAATCTGAGTGAAGGGTATGCTGGGATTCTTTGTACCATTTTTGCAATTTTTCTGCAAGTCTAAAGTTATTTTGAGATAAAATGTTTTAAAAAGTTAGCTTTTTTACTTTTACACATGCATCTCCTGTCGTTTGATGCTCAGAAATACAGTGGGGTATTGTTTCTTTACATTTTTCTTTCTTTTTTAAACTTTGGGTATGGTAATGGAAAAACTCTGAAATTTGTGCAGTGGGTGATCCTGGGACTGACCCCAACTAGCTGAATGAGTCAAATAATTAAATAGTTAAGAGATCATTTATACCCATAACAGCGCTTCACAGACCTAGAAAAATCAAGATTTTTGGCTGTAGAAGGAAGACCATTCAGTTCAAATTGTTTCAATTTTCAGATGAGGAACTGCAGATCCACAGAGGAGGAGTAACTCGCCCAAGGTCACAGAAGCAGTTAGCAAAGAGCCTGAGGACGCCAGTGTTCTTTCAGTCATTTTAGGTTTTTCCCCCCTGTGGAGAAGGAAAAAAAGGAGAAAACATCACTTGGGCTATTGTTTTACGAAATCAAAAGCATCTGGCCCTTATAATGGCCAGACTGCCCCACATGACGTTGGGATACACTGCCCGCGAAGTCTTGTGGTTCTCCTTCACCTTATGCACTTCAAAAGGGACGAAAAGCCAACTTTCCCTTTCCTAACCCCTTCCTCATTTATTGTTTCATGATACTGTATTTAGATTAAGACTTTAAATTAAGGTTCATATTTTGTTATTTGACAATCATCTGGGCTATTGATTTTGAGGAGGAAGAGAGGCAGAGCGTTTTTTATTTTTAGACAAAGTTATCTAACTTAGTAATACTAAACTTTGCTTAATCACTGAGAGTCAGAGCCCTGAGCTGTCTTGACTCTCTCGTCCATCCTTCTCCACAAACCTTGCATTGCTGAGTTAGCCAGCAAGAACTGAGTATTATAAGTGGCTGTGGATCATGTACGTCTTCACTGCATGAAACTCTTTGATGTCTGATTCTGTTATGTACTCATTAGTACAATGTCCTGGCCAGCAAGGGAGGTACCTGTCACAGATCAACTGAAATATTGCAGTAGCAGTTAAGCCTTATTATGGGTCAAATATTGTTTTGTAAAGTAACTTGGAATCTAACCCAATTCATTTAATATGTTGTTTATGGGAACATAGCTCAAGATCGTTTCTCTCTCCACCTCAAAGCCAAAGTTGCGATTGGCCACATGGTGAGAAAGGACTTGTGATATCAACCGCAATTTGATACATTAAGATTAACCCTTTGCCACAGGAACCCTGTTTAATATGAGAGATTTGAAAATCTCAAGTTTGAGAACATCTGCTATATGTCAACTCTTTTGTTTGGAAGAAACTCTCACGTGGTAAAGAAATATAGACCGGATCCTACTTGATCATTAAGTAATTCTCTTCATGTCACATAGCTATATGAAGTCATTACAAAGATTGTCTTTTTCTCTGTTTCAAGTTTTTGTGAAATGTGGATACAAAGTACTTCTGCGTATCTGGAAATAGCCATTAGTTCCTCTAGAAACATGACTTTATTGATAGAACAACATTTACTTACTGCTCTGTTTGCCCTTACAGATTAGCCTTCTGCTTGTAACATCCCCAAGGTCACTGTGTTTTCCTCTATCTCAGGCTGCCGCTTGAGTTTTGACCTACAGGGTTGTATATTTCAGAGGAATCTTAGCCATCTGTTCTTTCCTCATTATCTGTAAATAACCTTTTCATTTTCTGCTGTATTTCTCCCTCTACGTAATCAGTTTTCAGTTTCTTGAATGTATGTTTTTTGTTGTTGCTGCTATATAATCCAGATTTGAATCCTCCTTGGGTTTTCAATGCTTTTATTTCTGTGCCTTCAATTCTCACCACAGGGTCAAGTTTTATTGCTAGATGTAATTAGAAGTGTAACTTCAACTTTTTCCTCTTTCTTGATATTGTTTTCTTAAAAGTCAGTAAATGATTCCATTTTTCCTCAACCTTTTATTTTCTAAATAATCTCCACTACTTGGACTTAACCGTGCTATCTCTAGAGTTAGAGTAAATTATTTTTTTAATATCTTGTTTGTGATGAGTTTGTATAATATTGCTACTAGTGTCATGCCTAATCTATTATTTAGTTAAGAAGATATGGCTGCAGGATCTGTCAATTCTTGCAGCTATAACTTGGACATAGGCGTTTAAATGTATGCTTTAAATTGGATTTTTTTCCGTTGTAAATGGGTATGTTTTTCTGTTGAAACTCAAATTTTTATTTATTCGCTGAAAATTGGTAGAAAAGAAATTAGCCTTTTGCTCCTACCCATGTTCTTGTGGGTAAAGTGGAGAGTGAAGGGAATTTCCACACACATCCGTAAGTTTGAAAATGTAAAGACCACAGTAATATAACTGTTAAATACGTTAAATAGGAAAAATTCCATAAACTAAGACATAGCCTATGTGTCAGCCATGACTTGCTAGCTAGCTTTATAGTCGTAAGGTTCTAATTTCTGTCTTGAGCATGCAGAAATGCACACAGAAACCCTTTTCCTCTGTGCCTTTAAACTCTTCACCCATCTTTTATATGCATCTAGTGATATTGAGCAACAGCACGGTAGAATCAGTCATGTCTTACTCAGTTCTAAATACTTTATGAAGACTACATCTTTTAAGGTGACATTCTTTTAACACCACATGGCCTTCAAATTTTTGTTCTTCTTGTTTATGAAAGATAGTGACACTGAAGTAACAATTTGAGAATGTTTAATATCTTCAAGAACTCTGTGTTCTTGTTTTAAACATTTGATAAATACCTAGCCCACAAGTTATTTTTCTGTTGTTAATGTTTATGCTTATCACATGCTCCGCTAACTGGACTTAAAATTTTTCCCAGGTCTGTAAAACCACAATCTCTAGAGGTTTTGCAATTTCTTGGTTATTTTGCTTTTTCTATTAGCCAGGAAATCATTCTATATAGAAACAAATTCAATGTTAACTTCCAAGTAACTGAAAAATTTAAAAACTTAAAAAATTTTGTCCATTTTTATTTTGCAAGTACCGCACTGGAGTAAGGATTTATTTTTTCCAGCTTTATTGAGGTATAATTGGCATACAACATTGTGGAAGTTTAAGATGTATAACATGATAATTGGATACAAGTATATATTGTGAAATGATTACCAAAATAAGGTTAGTGAACACTTCTCTCGCCTCACATAATTACTCTTTTTTGTGGCGAGAACATTCAAGATTTACTCTCTTAGCACCTTTCAAATATACAATACAGTATTGTTCACTATAGTCACCATGCTGTACATTAGATCCCCAGAACTTATTCATCTTCTAACTGGAAGTTTGTACCCTTTGACCAACATCTCCCCATGTCCCCCACCCCATAGCCCCTGGTAACCTCCATTCTACTCTCTGTTCTGTGAGTTTGGCTTTTTTAGATTCGACACAAAAGTGAGATTATACAATATTTGTCTTTCTCTATTTGGCTTATTTCACTTAGCATAATGCCCTCAAGGTCCATCCATGTTGTCACAGGTGGCAGGATTTCCTTCTTTCTCGTGACTGACTAATAGTTCATTGTATATCTTTTGGAATATTATCTAATTTTTCAAAGAAGCCTTAGAAGTAGTCTTGATAAATGCCTCTTTCTTGGGTGAACTGCAGATGTAACCATGGACATATTTGAAACTAAGCATGATTATCAGCAAGTGGCATAAACATAGAAAACGCTGCCTTGTAACAACAGCTCAGCAAGGTCTCCTTGTGTGGCCTTGAGCAAGACGTGGGAGTCCTACTACTTGTTTCTCTTCAAACAAGAGCAAGCAGCAGCACTCCATTTGTAGGACTATTGGTGTGGTTTACTACAAGGATTTTATAAATGTCGGGGGTCATTTAATGCTGAAAGCCCTGTTAAATCCATTAAGAGTTCTATATACATTCAATTCCCCAAAGAAGTGATTCATGCAACAAACATTTATTCAAACCTATTACTTGTTAGGCACAAGGCTCAATACTGTGCAGAATACAAAGTTATGGAAGACATGGTCCTTGCCTGACCTCTTAATATGAAACTGCTTGTGTTGTGTGCCATAAGCCAGGTACAAACTAACCACTGAAAGAGTCCGAGGGGAGAGGCAGGGGCTGGGATTACATCCAGCTGTGGTGGCTAAAGATGCAGTCATGGGAGAGGTACTGTTTGAGGTATTCTTTGAAGGAGGGATAGAAAGGTATTCCAGGCAGAGGTTATAACTACAGCAAGGCGTAAGAGGGAAAACTGTGATGCATGTTTGGGGAGTTGAATGTTAAGTAGGCTGGCTGAAGCATAGAGCTTGTGTTGGCAGAGGAGTAGCCTTAAAAGTCAGTGAGGAGTTTGAACTTTATGTTGTAGCTGTAAGGAATCTGACAATTTTTAAGTAGAGAAATGACATCATCAACCTATACAAGATGAATTGGTAGAGGAAAGGGACTGGCAAGAGGGGAATCTCTCAGAAAGCTGTTGAGGTATTGAAGGTATGAAATGATAAAAATTTGAATTAGATGGTGGCAATGGGAAGGGAAAGCCAGTGATGGAGTTGCGATGCTGCTAAAGTCAACATGGTCAAGTAAAAGGGGCTTGACATTCTACTCCAGCCTACTGCTGTTGTGTTCACCTTAGTATCCTATTTCATTGAATTTTAAGTAAAGGTCTGCTGTAGGTTTTTTGATTTCACATTAGATGCTGTCTTGTTTACTAGTGCATCTTTTGTGCCCAGTATATATAGCACATATTAGGAGCTTGGAAAAGTATTTGTTGAATGACACGTGAGATTGTTGAATCACTTTGAGAGAGAGAGAATAAATACGGCTTCACCCACAAGGTACCCAGTCATCTCTCCATCTGCATCTGTACTTCCAACCCTAGTTCAGTTTTTACCTAAATATGAATGAAAATTGTATACACCCATGTGCCGACTTTCCTCACTCGATCACATTTTAATCTAGATTTGACGGCCTACAGATCGCTGGTTTTTGCAAATTTAATTCTGTCCCTTAGCGTTATAGAAATGTTCTTTGGCCAAATGCTGTGGGATGTTCTCCAAATGTTGCACTTTGAGTGCTTTTACCCTATATATGGATTTTTAAAAATTTTGCTGAGTGGAAACCATTAAATATTATTTTAAAGTAATTAGTGTGATAATCCCGTAAAATTTAAGCATTTCTTTTTGCCTTAAAATGTTTGAAATTGAATTTTACAGCAGACGACTAACTTGCGAATCAAGATATTCTTGGAAGCATGATTAGTGCTAATAAAGTCATTTTGAGTCAAGTACAAGGTCATAGTCTTCAGGAAAGGGTTTTGTGTAAAATGTGACTGCCTAGTCCAATAAAAATTATATTTAAAGTTTAATAACTATTGCTCTGAATGTACAGTGCTTTTTAAAAGTCGGAAGAGTTTGAGCATAGAAAGGCAAAGAAAAATTCTCAGAGAGAGAACCCATGCGTTGACGTTTTTAGATAAACTTAACCAGAGCCCTCAATAACTAGAACTTAGTCCAAGTCATCTGTATTTAAGAGAAATGGGAAAATAATAACTAATGGGAAGGTAATTTCAAGATTTTTTAAAAAAAGGATCTCTAGGCTTATGAATTGTATCTTGGAGTTTGTGCGGTCAACTCAATTTCTTATACCTTCTTCATCTTCATTTCCATTTCTGCACAGTGATTTCTGTTTTTCAGAACAGATGATCCTGAGGCCTTGGGTGCAGTCCTCAGTAATCAAGATCTGATTCAGGTTTGACTCTACTTTCAAACACAGGAAAGGTTGCTGGAACATTTTAGAAAAGTGTTTCAATAAAGAAGGAAGCTTAAAATGATTTTAAGTAATTAGCAGCATTCAGCTGATGTCGTTAATATTTTGCAATAATATCCATAATTATGACTTGTGTATGTTAATAGGAAACTGACAGCTAAAACGAAACCAAGACTGTCTCTCACTTTTCCCAAATTCGCAAGACCTAACTTTGGTGGCACTTGACATTTACTCCATCTTTGAAGTATTATTGATAAAACATATTTAATCATCTTTCATTTGTTTCTTCCCCAAATTTCCTATTCTCCCACTAGAGAAACTCATAAGAAAAAATGACATTGCTTCCGAGTCAGAGATTGTGGAGAAAAAACAAAGAAAGAAATTCGGAGACACCTATTGAGAAAGCCTTTTCATTCTGAAATACTTCAGCTCCAGTAATACCGTATGTGAAACAGAACCAGAATGAAGGTGTAATGAATAAAATAACAAAGTAATGAAAAGGAAGTGATAGAGAAAGTAAGACTCCCCCAGGGAGAGGAACTACTTGTGCCATTTTTATCACATATTTTCCATTTTCCATTATAAGCTCCTCAGCTTTCCTTGAAGTAAAAATGAAGAGCTGTGATTAATTATGGCTCAGAGAAGTCTCATTCTCCCCAGCACACTTGCTCCTCCTCCTCAACAGGACCACTAAACGTGCACCCCTAGTCACCTTTGATTTCTGCCCCTTTATGTTAAGCGCTAGAGCCCCTCTCAGCAACATTCTTTATGCCTCTGCAGTTGCAAGAGAGATAAGCTATGTAAAGTCCTTGTAGGCAGCAGGTTCCACGTCCTATTCTTCTTTGTGTCTTCCACAGTATCCAGCAGTCTTTTTACAGAGAGGTGCTCATTAACCAGTATACTTTTCTTTTATCAGGCAGTGAGGACAAGGCAATTCAATACATTTTCCTACTTACTATGGTTGCCAGAAAGCTCAGAGCTACATTTAGGGCCCTGCTGAAGCAATTAACCTTAGTCTAGATTTTGGAAGCTTTTGATATAATTATTCCTATCATCCCACCTTCCTCATTATATCACTCTTACTCTTTAGGCTTGTGATAGCGATCTTATTGGAACTGTATCTTTCTTGTAAGTTTTTTCCAAGCCGTTTTGAAAGTGTAGTTATATAACTAGTGAGCGAGCCAGGGAGCAAGGGAAGGGGCTAATTCTGTTTCTGAATCTCTTATTTGTTGCTTATTAGGCTATCTGGGTGTTTTTCATTTAAGTGTGTTAATGTATTGCAAGCACTCCGGTATTGCAAACCAGGGGGTCTCAGTTTTAAACAGGCTTCCAGTGATACCCAGAAGTAAACTTAAGTGCTGGGGAGACTACTCTTAATACAGAAAGGACAGAGTAACAGATACTTGGAACTCTTTAGAAAGGAGGGAGTGTTGTATGAAATGTACTGTTTCCTTGCTGCATCACTGCAGGGTACATCTGATGAACTTTGTATTCGGTGCTTGCTTTGAGGTTTGGGAATCTATCGATACTTCAGCTTTTGATTATCCATGCTGAAGTGCTGTGGTCAGCACCGGGTTGTTTGCTTATTTGATGTAAAAATATTTCCTCTTTTCAGCTTGTGTTTTTCCAGATGTCTTTTTTGGGGTGAGGAGAAGGTGTAAGGCTTTCAAATGAGTGTGGCTTCTGCAGTGAGTAAAGGTATTAATTTATTGGAGAGCTGAGGAGAATTTACTAGGAAATCCTTTATCAGCTTAAATTTGGGTACATAGCAAACTTTTAGAAGGACTCTCTGGGGAGGTTTGTAGAGCAAATGTAAAGCAACGTGGAATACAGAGCTCTTATATACTTACCTGTACATCTAATAGCACTGCTTTGTCAAAAGAAAATGAATATGTTTCCTAGGAGTGGTAGAATAGATTTTGAAAACCCCAACCCTTTTTGGGGTTGCCCAACATGATCTGGGCTGGCCTTCTTTTATATGACTGCTAACATTAATACTGAGGTCGGGGATGTGGAATTAAGATATCAAAATCCCTTTGATATGACCTTTCAGAAACTGATCAGTAACATAAGGAAATGCGTGGTAAATAGCTAAATCCATTGTTGGATAGGACAGTATTCCCATAGAGCAGAGGTTCTCAGAAGTGTTGGCAGACACTGGCAGCATCAGCTTCATCTGGGAATTGGTTAAAAATGTGATTTCTCAGGCCTCACCCCAGACCTGCTGAATCGGAAACTCTGGAGGTGGATCTGACAGTCTGTGTTTGAAGAAGCCCCCTGGTGATTCTGATGAACACTCAAGTTTGAGAATCATTAGTTTAAAGAAAACTAACAGTCCAGGAGAGCATCCACTAAGGATGATGTTTCTCAGTTTCAGAATTCTCAGCATTCTATATTGTTCCCCCAATGCTGCTTTCTTCCTTTTTTTCCACTTTTTTTCAAGCAGCCTCATTCTTGGGTTATTGTTTAAATTCAGATCTGGTGGAAAGAAAAAGGTGTCTATTCTGGAAGACTTATCTATCTTTGGGAAGCTTATTATATTTCTCCCCCAAGGAGTACCACAATGCTTATCAGCTGAGATAAGGCTCTGAGACTTACTGCACGAAAGACAGCAGTTTAGTTCGGTTTAACTAAACATTTCTCAAAATTCTTTGACTTCAGAACCCTATTTTTGTGGAGCATGTAGAAACTCTTCATGGAACATGACATCACAAGTAGTTGGGCAAGAATAACATGGTGTCTAAAACCAAAAAGAAAAAATTTATTTTCATTATTTGTCTATTATAACCCTTTGGAAAAATTAGTGACTTTTTCTGTATACCCCAAAAGCTCCATTGTAGGTGTTGCTAGCTGCCACAAGTGGACTTTGAATATTTTATATTCAGCAAGTGTGGGAACAAGAGGGCATATATATAATAAATATTTATTAGTTTTTTACAATGGAAATATATATGTGTGTGTGTATATATATAACATATTCAAACGTGTTTCACATTTGTATGAGTCAATCTTGACTTTTAAGAGATTGGCCCATTGAGATGAAAAATAAAAATGAAAATTAGCTTAAACATTTATAGACCATTTTATAATGAGATTCAATTTTATCATTTTACCAATTTATATAAATAATATTCAAAATCCATTTACTATAATTAAGTACTTGTTAGTATTTTAAGCACCATTAACATCTTCTCTTATAGTGTACTATTTGTTTTGTTTTATCCTCCTAACTTCCCAGGAAAAAATGACTTGCCTGTTTTCTTTTTATAATTTTAATATGTGTTATAAATAAAATATAACAGCAGTTGTAGCAAAATAAAAATTTTAAAAGCACCAACCAAAAAGTGTGATGCTCCAAACTTTTTCATATAGTAGAAATTACTTTGAATGTTTTATTCATTATGATTCTAAAGTGAATTTTATTATGTGAGATCTTCAAGTAAGAAACTTGTGATGATACGAAAGTGTCTCTTGACTTGATAAACTGGTCTCCCAAGTAGGCACTGGCTTTTTGCCAGTTGAAAAGGGAGCAATAATTCTTTCCTCTTTTCAGTTATTTGCAAGGATAAGATTAAAGCCTGGATCTGCTTCTTTATCCTCTGCCCTTTCACCCAACATACCACTGAGCTGTGGGAGCAATAACTGTTTAACAATATCCAGTTGCAAGAAAAGAAGTGTCCTTGGTTTTTTAACATTGTATATAAATGCCCTCCCTAGGCACATGATAACTAATATTACTCACAGAATCAAGAATTATTCATATAATAATGCATTATCTTTTGTGGAGAGGTAAAATGATAAAACATAATTTGTAATCTGTCGTATTTTTTATACCTAATTAACAGTAACAATTTTAGTTCTATTGTAAAGAACTAATAAAGTAAATATTTTTTTTTTTACTTTTTGTACTGCTTATACTTCCAAAGTATACTAAATTTCACTTTTTCCCTTTAGTCTTTCAAAGTACCTATGGGGTATATAGGGGCAGGAATTATTCCCAGAAAAATTAACAGAATTGGAAAATAATTTAGCCATGATCTAAGGTAATTAGAATCCAGGGTACTTAAATTCCAGTCTAGCACTCTTTCTAATAAAATACTGCATTCATATTACAATTTAGATTTATTCCTGCTTTGTCTAGGAACTAATGCATGAGCAGTCAAAGTATTAATAGCCTGTGATGTGGTTCACAGCAGTTAATTGGTTTCAACAGTGGGTTTATTTGTTATCATTATTATTTTCCCTATCATGTTGTCTTTTGTTGTCTTTAAAAGTATAAATACACTTTTGGATTCTGCATGTTCAATTGTCCAGTCATTTATTATGAGATCCAGATTCCCTACTATCATCAGCAAATATCTCTAGCACTTTGTTTTTTAAAAGCTGTGGAAAAACCTAAATGATAAGTTATATTGAATAGAATTGGTATGTTTATATTATTGACATGTTTACCTGATGCATGCACATATTGATTTGCATTTGAAGTCTTTAGTATTAGTTTCAAAATAATGTCTACTTAACCAAAAATAAATTGGCAATATAGAAAAGAGGATAAGTAAACATAGCTCTTGTTCATAGGCTACGTCTGAAGCACTAGAAAAGTCAAACTTATTCCCAGGCCCACAACTCATCACCTTACTTTGCCATTTCAAAGTTTATACATTCTCTGGTCATTTAAATCAGATCCCCATTAAAACTGATCTTTTAGTCGTGTAGTCTTTTGTGAGGTGGTGTGTGCAGGGAATGTGAATTCTCATTTGCCTGTGCTCTTAGTGGAATGAAATGCTTCAGAAGAACACCTTGTACTACTGTGTGATAAGGTCGATCTTTTGTCATTGTTTGGAGAGTTTCTCTGCTCTGTGATAGTATTGAACCTACAGCACTTAGATGTTTGTAGTCTGAGTAAACCTGCCTCTAAATGGCACTACTGTGTTTTTAAAAGATTCTTCTTCTAGGGTGGTAATAATAGTCACAAAATGCACACAACCAATTCTTTAGCTGAGCCCCACTTCCGTCTGTTCTTTATATCCATGGGGTTCTGCTGGACTGTTACTTTTGTTAGGCCGTGGTCGTTGGTGCTTAAGCTCTCATAACCCGACTCCTGATAATATGACACTGCTTCTTCCAAACCAACTGGCAAAACTGTGCAAACATTTACTAAAAAGCTGTGCTAAGAGAGGACGTGTTTGTACTAATGTTCTACTTCGGTAAGGATGAAAGACTTCATGCATGTAGAGCACTTTGAACACGTGGTAAACACACAATAAAATTAGCTGTGATTATTCAGGTGGATATAAAAAAATTGGACAGTTAGTTTATCTTATTCGTTTTCAAGTCACCCAAGATCCCTAGGTACGTAACAAAACATCCCACTTTCCATACATTTGTCTATTACAGTAGTTCCTCCTTATCCGTGATTTCACTTTCTGCAGTTTCAATTACCCACAGTCAGCTGTGGTTTGAAAATATTAAATGGAAAATCCCAGAAATAAACAATTCATAAGTTTTAAATTGTGCACTGTTCTGAGTAGCATGGTGAAATCTCACGCTGTCCTGCTCCATCCTGCCAAGGGCATGAATCATCCCTTTGTCCAGTGTATCCACACTGTACATGCTACACGCTCGTTGGTCACTTAGTAGCTGTCTCAGTTATCAGACCGACTGTCGTGGTATCACAGTGGTGCTTGTGCTCAAGCCACCCTTATTTTACTGAATAATGGCCTAAAAGAGCAAGAGGAGTGATGCTGGCAATCTATGCCAAAGAGAAGCCATAAAGTGCTTTCTTGAAGTGAAAAGGTGAAAGTTGTCAACTTAATAAGGAAAGAAAAAAAATTGTCTGCTGAGATTGCTAAGATCTACAGTAAGAATGAATCTTCTATCCCTGAAATTCTAAAGAAGGAAAAAGAAATTTGTGCTAATTTTGCTGTTACACCTCAAATATGCATGTATAGGAAAAACCAGTATGCATAGCGTTCAGTACTATCCGTGGTGTCAGACATCCACCGGGGGGTCTTGGAATGTATCCCCTGCAGAAAAGGGGGCACTACTTAAATAGTTTCTGGACATACCTAACAGCCAGCTGATGTGCAATCTTTGTTACAATCTTAGAGAGAAAATAGTGGCCCAGACAGTAGAAATACTTGAACTAGCTCATTCCTCAGTTTAGCACATGCCAAAGTATTACGAAGCAAGAGTGGACTGGTTAAGAACATGAGCTCTTTTATAGGGGCCTCGACCTGGTCTCTAAATTTGTTTCAACAATTGTCGCATGCCAAGTAACATGAGCTAAAGCTGTATTTACAATTATTCTCCAGCATACTCATAAATAGTCAGAATTAGTTCACATCTGAAGGGTCATTTGACCTTATATGCTAGAGTCTGGTATATAAAGTCAATGTAAAAACATGAAAAAAAAAATAAAACCAATTAAATGTTCCAGTTATCTTTAGTAGAAAAATGAGTGTAAAAGATTGGCACACTGATGTTTTACACTACCTGGTTTATTTCACCGTATCACTTTATCAAATATTTTTCTAGAAGGGAATTTCATTTATCTTATATAAGGGACACATAAACTGGATTCATTTTATTTTTTCAGAAAGACACATTGTCCAACTTTATTCCAATTTTCAGGGAAGGCGCAATGAAGCAAGAGTAGATTTGTTTTATTTTATTTTTCCCTCACCAAACTAAGGATTCCACTAACTAAAAGGCACTAATCAGACTATCACCATGACCCTAATGACCCTAGAAACCTTTTTGTGCCTAATACAGAGGATATCTGTTTTTGAAAAACACCACATTCGTACAAGTGTACTATTCTCCCAATAACTTTTGTTCCAGCTGTTTAAACTGACTTGGGGAGTACAATTAATAGATTTTAAAACTAATTAAGTAACTTCACTGTTATTTGCTTTGCTTTATTTTTTCCTTGTTTTAGATTTGGAGATAGGCATTCTTTGGCAGAGGTTCTATTTCACCTTCTCTGTAAGGATATGAGACGTTTATGATTAAGAGATTGATTGATTTTCAAACAGAAAACCTCCACTTATCGTTTTATCTTCTTTAAACTAACTCGATGTCTAGTTACATTGTTTGTGGACGGACTTGTTCAGTTCTTTAAATACTAGGAACAGTTTCATCATCATCAAATATTAACTGTTCCCTGAAAGCAGAAGTTGAACTTAGCAAACTTGCTATATTGACTGAGTTAGACTGAGAGAGGATCGTTTTAAAACATAGATTTAAAAAAAAAAAAATCTCAGTAGTTTCATCTAGAACTTTGTCAATTCTGTTCACATCTCTGAAACACATTTTGTTGGAAACTTAATATACTTGGGAGATATTCGAGCCAGGCAAGATAGATCTTTATTTTTAAAAGAGAAAATTTGTATCAATAAATTGCTTGCTTTTATCTGCACAGAACAGAAACAAACAGTAAGTTGGCCTAATTTTCAGATGCTTTTTAAAAGAATCACTTGGCTAAAAACAGCCCTCTTTAAATACGCAGTGCATTTGGGGATTTGTCTGATACTCTAAAATGCCTACGGTTTTAATAACAAGTTACCACAAAGGTTTCAATAAGACTTTTGGTGATAAAAATATATTATCATTAATAAAATGTAAACTTAGTCCGTGCCTCAAAGTAATGACGGTCTATGTCACCAAGTAAAACTTTCTGCTTAGAAATTGCGCATTAGGTATTAGTTTGGTAGTTGAATAAGAGTGTGAGGAAAATACTTAATTTAGAGTGGATACATTTGGCTCCGTTGGGGGTTTGCATATGATTGTACACTTATGAATTTAGCGAGACCCTGTAAACGACCATTTTGATATCGTGCTTTTAAATTTCTTTATCTGAAAGAAGACTTACATTTAGCAAAAGTGGGACTGATTTTCATCTTTGTGCCTCTAATTTCAAAATGCAGAGGTAAATCAATAACTATATCTGCCCTCTATATAACCTCTGTGTGGAGGGGCACGTGGCTGGCTATAGAGATATAATTATTTCATTTATTTTTAGTAGCATACTAAACCCTGTAAAGATAAATTATTTAAATCTGAGCAATAATCTGTGCCTTTCTCACTTTATACTCTCCTTATAAGTTTGCAAGGTATTTGTCTAAATTTAATTCTTCTTTGAAACTTTCTTTTTACTTAGAGACAGGAAATTTAATTTTGCCAAGTGGAAATCCCAAGGTTAAAGTTTAGTGCAAAACGAAGACCCTCAGGAATTGAGGGGATTGCCAGATACCTTCTGACTTCCCAAGTTTGAGTGCAGTTAAAACTCACTTGAGCCCCTTAAGTCATGGAAAACTTAAGGTAACTGGCATGGTTTCAAGGGATAGAAGTCACAATGTAAAAAAGCCAGTTAGAAGGCTTGAAGTTGTTATTTGAGAAGTCGCCTGACTGAAGCATTCAAACAAAAGAAGAAAGCCCCAGCAGCCATTTGGAAAGGTCTGACAGAACTTACAGTTTTGGCAAGAGGTGCTGGGAAGATAGTTGCGGGATCTTTCTTTGTAGCAATTATAGGAAAAATCTCCATCTTGTTAGCTTTTGGAAGATCAAGTATAGGCAAAAATGTTAAATGTCATTTCAGCGGAAGATCCAGTTCTTTGGAGTTCACTCCATTTTTCTATTTAGAAGAGAAATAAATACAAATGAAAAGTATGACAGAAAACTAATGACCTATAAAATGCCGTGGGTCTTGGTTTGAGCTTTAGTAGGAAGGAGTTGAATTAGATCAATGTTTTCACTAGGATACTCCAATGAGATATGGTAAAAGGTGTTTTATGAAAAAAGGGGGATGGTTTCTGTGATTAAAACTATGTTGAGAAATGCTGAGTTAACAAAAGAAGTGGATTTCTTTCCTGTGGGACGTATGAGAGAGAACATTTACTACGCTCTGGTGTATTGTCAGTTTCCAAGAGAGGAATATAGTATGTCGTTTCTTACAAGTATTTAACCAGGAAACTCAGTTTTTGAGGCTCCTCTCTTGAGAATAGTGGTCTGTGGTACACACTCTGGCAAAAGCTGGACTAAACGATCTCTAAGAGCCTTTCCAGCTTTACTATTTAACGTTTCTATAAACATATTATCTATAAATATGTAGAATTCCCCAGTATAGTACAGTTTCATTCTTGCTCACCTAATTCTGAATCTTTGATAATTCCAATGAAGGAATCTGTATTCTTAATGAATAAAAAATAAAGGACTGTGTCCGGTAAATGTTCACAATTACCACTCTTGTGGTATACATATTGTGTCATATGAGGCTGTTGTAGATTGCCATAGTTCCTGAATATATTATTTTGTTCATTAGAATTAACCGTGCCCCTCTACCTCTCCCTCTCTTCTAATATGAGTAATCGAGGCTTGACTGAAAAAGACATCTATGCAAATAATGGCTATTCATACCATTTTTTGCGTGTTTTGAATATGTATCTGCATACATCTTATACGTGCATACAGAAACATGGTGCTTAAGCAGTTATTTTCCTGGGCTTTGATGGATGATTTTTTCTTGAATTTGAGTATTCCACAGACAGAGCTAAGGGAAAAAACCTAACCCGCCCTCCTCACCCCCCTACACACAAATAGAAACCTTAAAAACATAAAAGCCATAACTTCCTGTGAAATTCACATGTTCGAAAAATCTGTATAAATTTGGAGTCAGGAGTTAGGCATGGTGGTCACTCGCCAAGCCCTTCCTCATCCTAATCTAAGGAGGAGCTCTGGCAGGCAGGCATCAAAGTCATTTGAATATACAGTTGCGCCACTGTGGGTGGGAAAGTGGCTGACAGGGTAGGGAGCCGTGTGAAGCTTTTGGTGGGAGGAGCCATGGAATAAAAAATTGCTTTCTCCAACAGTCAACTTCCTTAAATTCCTTGCAGCTGGTCAGGTAAGCTGGGGCTGCGAGTGCCTCCTGCCTTGCTCTGGGCAACTGAAGGCCTTACAGAGCCTGGGCTGATTCCATGGAAGGGGCTGCTTATGTCCTGAAGGTAAAAGGGGTAAAATGGGTTTTTGAGGATTGCCTTTATTTAGCTCAACTCACCAGGGTAGAATTACGTAGAGAGAGGGTTGCAGAAAATATATTGTATGGAGCATACTGACACTAAAAAATTGTTAATCGTTTATCTGAAATTCAAATTTGATTGGGAGTCCTGTATTTTCATTTGATAAATCTGGCAATCCTAGATCGGGTTCTAGGCAGAAGCCCTAGCCAGGAAGAAAGGGTGCGAGCAGCTGGTGTCTTCTTTGTCCTGGTTCTAAATCGCTGTGGTAAGTGAGTGGATGGGGTGGCCAGAAGAGGGAGGCGAGGGAACCCTAACAGCAGGAGATTTGACTGACAGGGGGCCGGTAGATGCCCTTTTATGTTGTTTCATAATGAAACCTATGTAGTAAGTAGCTTTTTGAAGTTGCATCATTTTATGTGTATTTTATTCGTTGGAATAATAAATTGAATGCCATTATTTTTTCTTTCCTTTTTTCTGTATTTTAATGACATTTTATGTTGGCAGCTATCAACTACTTTAAAGACAGCTTCCATGAATGCTTAACATCAGAAATGCCTTCTGACTTTTGGTAACTTGGTACCAGCGTGCTTCAACTGTCTCTGGGTTTTAATTTGCGTCTGGCTGGCTGTTTTGTAAACTCTCAGAGATGATGCATTTTTGAGGAGTTTATTATTGAACAGATATTCAGTTAATTTTTTCTAAAGCGATTGAAAGTATTTGACTAGACCAGGGAGGAAAAATTGGGGAGGGAGCAGGAAACAAATTTGGGGTCTTGGTGAGGGAGGCTTGGTTTCACTGTGAACAGCGACTAAGTTTCTTAGTGTTACTTGCTCTTCAGAAAATTTCAAAGAAAAATTTCCAGCTCATTCTTTGAAAATAAATGTTTAATGGGAATGCAGCTGAACATGGGTGTTGAAGTAGAACAGAAACACTCTTCTTGTAAGAAGTCAGCGCATGTGTCTGCAGTAGAGAGCCCCAAGAAGGCCCCACCCGATGTGACTGTCCTAAAGCCCTGTATTCCACCTTTGTCTAAGTAGCTTCAGGGCATCTGACTTGCAGCTTGTTCAGAGAAATGAGGGTTGGGTTGGAGCAGTTGGAGAAGGCAGTTTATTCTAAGCTGACCCTCAAAAAGGAGTGCTCCCCTTGGGCAGGCACAGCTGCTGATTAAATATGAATCTGCTACAGGTTTCTTTATTCACCTCTGTGGGGCCCTGTATTCCGAGGGTCCTAGTGGCCACAGACCTCTGGAATTAGACCAGGGTTTGTGTTTGTGTGCCTCATGAATTCCTGACCTTTCCTGTTTAGTTATACTGAATTACCAGAATTTGTCAGCCATGACGATCACGTTCACCTCAGAGTATATATGCATAGCAAAAAAAAAAAAAAAAATCACCAAATAGCTATTTTGTCTACCTGAATAGAATAACGGTTCATGTGGAACAGACAACCAGGAATAGCCTCAGAAAGGAAGGAAGAAGAAAGAACTTAGGAAAGGAAATAGCAAGAGAAGCAATTAGGCTTCTAAGGCAGACTTAGTGTTATGCCCTATAAAATTATTCTCACAAAGTTTATTCATTCATTCAGCAAACTTTTATGAAGTGGTCACCACTCACCAGGCACAGAAACATCCCTGGAGATTCAAAGATATAGTCCTGCCTTTAGATAAGCTCAAAGTCTAATGGGGACATAGGCATGCAAACAATTTATCCATGTACACAGTGATAAGTGCTAAGATAAAACTGAGTACAAGGTGCAGTTGGAGGCACAAAAGAGGGAGAGATAAATGGGAGTGGGGGAGGGGGAGATGGGTTCAGGAACATTTTTACAGGGAAAGAGTCATTTGAACTGAAAATCCATATTGGGTAGTGAGAGTCTGGAAACTTGGCTTCTGTCCTTACTGAGCTGCTTGTTAATTAGGACAAGGCTCTCTGGCCTTCACCTTCTCTGTATGATAAAAGTGCAAGAGATGTTCCTTAAAATCCGGTTCCGCCCTGAATTTCATGTTTCTGGTAATCAAGTTCTCTTAGTGGGCTGTTTCAGAACAATGGTGTGATTGTTGAGCCAACACCTCCCTTCATCTTTTAGAGGTTACAATTTGAAACCTTTCTTGAGGCAGATAGGCAAGAAAATTCTTCTGCCTCCTTCCAGCTTCTTACCTATTCAAACTTGCGGTCTGGTTTGCACCAAAGTTGTTGCTCTGTATACGTGTACATGGAATGGATGTCAAGAAAGCAGAGTCCAGGGCTGGCCCAGTGGCATAGTGGTTAAGTTCGCGTGGTCCACTTCAGTGGCCCCGGGTTCACCAGTTCCAATCCTGGGTGCGGATCTACACGCAGCTCATCAGGCCATGCTGAGGCAGCGTCCCACATAGAAGAGCTAGAAGGACCTACAACTAGGATATACAGCCATGTACTGAGACTTTGGGGAGGAAAAAAAAGGGGGGGAAGGTTGGCAACAGATGTTAGCTCAGGGCCAATCTTCCTCACCAAAAAAAAGGAAAGAAATCAGAGTTCAACAACATAAGGACATGAAATGCAGTGCTGACTACAGTGAGGGAGTGTACTTGGCTGGCTGTCTTCATGGGGGTCTATATTCAGCCTCATTAATTTTGCCTTCATTATATTCAGGAAATGGCTTATTAAAAACATTTTTTTTAGATTTCTTGTCTGCGTGCCAAATTTAAATTAAAAGATTTAAGATTTTAAGGATGCTCTTTGTGTGTATTTATCAATATTCATTGATGGTACAATATTGGAGGAGAAAATAATGCGGATGATAGCCATTTTTATAAAGATACAACTTTAAAAGGAAGAAAGTAGGAAATTTGTCATTAGTATGTGGACATCTGGCTAACACTCAGTTTGCGTTGATGTTGCCTCACTTTTAGCTCTTTCAGATTGTTCCTAGCCTTTAGTAGATCTGTGATGTGATGTAGGAACCAGGCAACGTAGTACATATGATTTGTAATTCTGAAATTACTGTTACTTCCTCTAAGAAGCCATGTGTACACGTGTAAGTATGTTTCAGCAGGGCAATATAATCAATGGGATTTTTTATCTAACACATAATCATTAAAATGGAATAACATGACTTTTTGTCATAGAACAAATCATCTGTTCATTGCCTTTATTTAACATTTAACTTTTAACTCTTGGTAGTCTAGACGAGCAATGAGATGTCCTTGTAAAGGTAATCCACTCATCATTGTATTTGAGAGTTTTTTTTCCCCATAATTCCAAATGTATTTGAAGAAGCAAGGCATCCTGCAAACAGCTGTTTCTGTTAAGATACTGTGACTGACAAAGGGTAATTTTCAGCTTCCTAGGGCCCTTTTCTTATTCTGATGGATGGTAGAGCTTTCTCTCACGAACATAAAAAAAGTACGCTTCACAGGGTTTTTACCACCAAGTGCATGGGAAGTCTTGTATCTGACAGACTCACTCTCATAACTCCCAAGACTTAGGTGGGATTTGAATCTCTACAATGGCACTTTTCTCTCTCAGTCAAAGGCTTTGTACTCATTTGTGAAAAGCCTGAAGGTAGGAAAAAGGAAATCGATTGAGTTTTGGAGGTTTTATAAATGCTCTGCAACTTTTTCCTTTGTCTGTCATCAACTTTTTGATGCAGATGTATTTCAGAAATTTCATTGGCCGCTTTCTCCCCCTGCTGCTTTTTGGGTGCATTTTCAAAGAGAGTGGATGGAAAAGGGGAGCTGGAAAATTCACAGGTGTAGTAGGACCTACTTCAGCAGAGAATCGCTTTCCTATTGGATCACTTTGCTATTTCTTACCTCAGTGACATAGTGAAAGACCAGATGAGAATCATTTGTTTTTAAGGCCAAAGGAAATGGAAAAGAAGTGAAATTGAGGCGAGCGTAAATGAGCTTGCACTCTAATCTCTTCAATGCTTCTTTAAACGTGTGTGTATGTAGGGGAGGGAGAGAGAGATTTACATGTCCTGACTAGCCTTTGTTGCTGTTTTTAGGATATAGCCAGCTCTGCTAGTGGATGGCGACTGTTGTAGGTACAGCATGTGTAGAGTCATTTATGACATGGTCTGAAACTTGCACTGAGCACGTGGCATCTCTGACTCTGTGGGTCTAGAAGGAGGGCTTGGGACACCATTGACTTGACTCGGGAAACCTGAGGGCTGATTTTTTTTAGACCAAGATAGTTTCTGGGCTGTTACAGACCCAGTGTGATAGGGGATCTTGTGGCCCATTCAGAGGCTCAGCTGTCCTAAGGAAAAGATTGGAACCTTTCTAGTCCATAGTCATTCGTTTTCCAAAGGTTAAAAACAATAGGTGATTGCATACTGTGTTCCATAGATGTTTACCAAAGCCTTAATCCTCTACCAGGACTAAAAGCAAATGTTAGCAAATGTTAAAAACAAATTTTTCCCCCCCCAACTCCAATTAAAATATTTTGGCCTGTAATTAAGTTTGGGCTTCTCGAAGAATGAGTACTATACAGAAGAGATTTATTATCACCAGGTGTTACGCATAGAAATATACTACCCTGAGTTCTAAAGTCGTTTTGAAAAAAAGGGGCTTGGTTTTCTTTTGAAATATTGTTTTCCACAGATAACATTGATATTAAATTATTTGGTCTCCTCATTTATTGTTTGGGTAGAAAATGCAGATTTTGTGTGTGTGTGTTTTACAAGCTTTCTTTAACATAAGTAGCAGTTTCTGGTAAGGTAGTATTGCTGTGCATTTGCATTATTATAGAATTAAATTATGGATTCTGTCACTCAAAAGAGAATGCTTTATAAATCAAGTAAAATCTCATAACTAAGATAAATAAGTTTTTAAAATCTATGCTGCCTCATATTCCACACTTTAGTTTTATAGCCCAACTTATGTACTTTTTAAAGTGTAATTCTCTTTTTTTTCCATTTCTGTGTACTGTTTTTGCTTTGTAAAAATGTCATTAGTTTTCCAAGAAAAAGCTTAAGAAAAGTTATTACATGTAAAGGACGGTAATGTCAAAGCACAAAGGCAGGTAGTAATTCTTTATCTGTAGATTGGCAGGAAATGTGCCAAATACACCGTGTTCTCTCCCTCCCTTCCTTCCTCCCTCCTCTCTGATTGCATTCAATGTAAATGATGTTAAAACTCTAAATTATAACAAATGGCAAAATTGCAATGTTTTCCTTTTTTCTTAACTGATCTATTGTTTGGAATTCCTGAATATAAGAGACAGTCTTCATTATATAGCTTTTTTTGGAGGAGGGTTACAAATTGTGTACCTCCTAAATGTTGTGTTTGCCACTTGTCTGGAAAAGCTATCAAGGTGGGTTTGCGATCCCAAGGCAATCCTGCTCAGCAGGTGCCTAATTTCTTTTTCACTGCTGCTAGTAACTGTCCCAAAGCATGGGAACTGGAGCAAGGGTCCTAAATGTGAGTATGCAGGAAGAGGAGAAATAGTGTAAGGGGAAGGAAGGTCAGGAGTAAGCTATTTAGACTTGGTTAGGGGGCAGGATTTCCAAATGCAGCTGCACTTAGTGATAAAAAGAACTGAAATAAAGAAGAGGGCTCACAGGCAGAGATAGAGATTTAAGATCTGGGCAATTGCTGTGATACATGAAACTTTACGAGAATTTCATTTCTCCAGGGAAAAGAGATTGGAGGAGAACAGAGGAGTTAGGGCTGAACCTTGGGGAAATCTCTAATGTTAGGGTGTGGGAGGAGGAAGAGAAACCCAAAGTATAAAGTAGCATGCTTGGCTGTGGAAGCCACCAAGTGTCACTGCTTCTCCCATGCTGTTAATTCTGAGCCAGATAACCTCAGTTGTGCTGGGTGGAGGGTGAAAAATCTAGGGACTAAAATCCTTGTGACTATCTTTGCCTTGGTTCGTGTCGTGGTAAGTGTAAAAAGAAGCTTATATTTTCTCTTAAGGGGCACATTAACAGGAAAAATCTCTCCATTACTGTGATTTTTAGCACATATAACGATTTCCCTACAGTCCTTAGATGTGCTGAAATTATGTAGCTATTCCTAGCCTACTTTTATGAATTCAGGAAGATTGGGTCAATACCGTTCTTAACTCTTACTACCAATAAATTCTTCCTTTTCCGGAATGTGCAGAGAAATGTAAATGTACGTTGATACTAAGATACTATTTGATTTTATAAATCATTTAATTCGATTAAAAATAAATTGCTCAGTGAGAGAAACATAAGGACCAACCTGACAGAAAACAGTACTGGCTTCTTTAGTTTCTCAAGCCGTGTTTTAAGTTCTACTCAGCTTCTTGCCTGGGCAGGTAAAATAATAGAGCCCCCTTGCCCCAGCGATCTAATATTTAAAAGAGAAGTTGCAATGCATCTAGTTTTGCATTGTCAGGGAAAAAAAATTTCTCCTCTACCCTTGTAAGTTCCTCTGGCTAGTCTAAGAATTAAATTGACATGACAAAGATTAACAAGAGAAAGTAAAATTGAATGATGTGTGTATGGGAAACCCAAAGATATGAAGTTTGCTGACAGGCAATTGAGGTTTATATGCCATCCTGAGCCAAGGAGAAGGGGACAAGGGTCTGGGAGTTCAAAGGAAAGGAAGGTAATTCACAACAAGAATGAAAAGAATAAATGTTTGGTAAACAAATGTTTGCTGGGCCATCCATAAACAATGCGACCCAGAGAGGACTTTGATGAAACCAGCCTTGGTAAGTTTTCCCGTCTACCACGCCTACCTCATGTTCTTTGTAGAGATCTCTGGTGATAGCTCTCCTTCCTGGAACAGACTCTTTGTCTGAATTCTTTAGGCAGTTAAAGGGGAAGTACAAGAAAAACTTCCTCATGCCAAAGAGACACATTTTGGGGTGGCAGAGTTTCCTCTAGCATTCTATATAGCTCTGTAAAGTTTTGAATGACACCTTGATGTTCAGTGAAATGACAGGAATGCTTTAATAACAAGATAACTAAATATGGAGAAGTGATTGTGTAAAATATTTAGACATCATAAATAAGCAAAATTTATAGCATGTGTTGAAAACACTTGATGAACTAACTCATTTTCTCCTCGGAATTCAAGTGGCCTAGTAACTTGCACTCTTGGGTTCAAAAAAAACGTTGCCTTTTTGCTCCACCCCTCCCTCCAATAAGCTCATGCCCTGTAAAGAACTTTAGCATCTATGGGAAGAATTGCTTGCAGTTGCACTTGTCTTAAAAGGATTATGGTGAACCTAAAAGGATTATTGGTGCAAATGAGAGAATCATTAGCTGCCTTGTGTGGTGCTCATGACTTAAACACAAAAACAGGTCACATTTGACAATGTGATAAATACCTGTCCAGTGACATCCTTTGCTACCCCATAGTAAACACCATAATTAGCAGCCGTGTCAGCATTTAGGCAACACCAAAGGCATGTTTGATTCCACAGGACTGACATATTATCCTGTCTGGAAGTGCTTAAACCACCAATAAAACATCAATAAACAAATCGATAAAACAAAAATATAGATAAGTTAAAAATATTTTACATTGTAAACGTACCTCGATGTATATCAAAGTAGAGCAGAGAAACTGGCTAAGAGAATGAGTTCTGGAATCAGACTAACTGGGTTTTAGTTCTGCTTTTGTTTCTTTTTAGCTGCGTGAGCTTCTCTTAGTCTCAGTTTCCTCAACCGGAAGATGAAGATTATAAGAGTATCAACCTTAGAGGGTTGGTATGAAGATTGAATAAGTTCATTCATGTAAAGTACTAATTACAGTACTTCACAGATACGAAAAACTTGATAAATCAACTTTTATTATTTTCTTAGCCAGACCGCATTTCTGGAAATATTAATGAAAATTCGTCTGATTCTTCCTTTTTAGGGTCGGTGTGCTAGAGAGAACTGCAAGTACCTTCACCCTCCTCCACACTTAAAAACGCAGCTAGAAATTAATGGACGGAACAATCTGATTCAACAAAAGACTGCCGCAGCCATGTTCGCCCAGCAGATGCAGTTTATGCTCCAAAATGCTCAGATGTCATCACTTGTAAGTCACAGCTTTGTGTTTGAAAAATTGTGTTTATGTGTCTTTTTTTTTAAAGAAGATATATGTACATTGGAATAACCTTGCAGGGCCTGTGGGAAGTTAGTTACAGAAGAATTTAGGATACAAGCTACTGTGTTGACCCTACAAAGCTGTTGTGCATTTGAAGGGAGCAATCAGGTGCACTGGATTTAGAACCTGGGTTGGTTGCATTTAAGCATGAATTCAGTTTATAGAAGAATATTAATAAACGAGCAGGGGCATTTTAAGATGAGGAGGAGGTTTGTTTATTATTACATGTAAACCTTTGAATTCTAGGATATTAATTCAAACAAATTTCCTTGCTCTTTGATGGTGGTTTTCTTGTTACTTTTTAATAGGCTTTTTATTTTTAAATAATTTTAGATTTAAAGAAAAGTTGCAAAGATAGTACAGAAAGTTCCCATATTACCCTTCACTCAGTTTCCCCCACTGTCAATATCTTATATTTCCATGGTATATTTGTCAAAACTAAGAAACTGATATTTGCACATTACTGTTAACTAAACTTCAGACTTTATTCAGACTTCACCAGTTTTTCCATTAGAGTACTCTTTCTGTTCCGGTGTCCATCCAGGGTACTACAGTGCATTTATTTGAATTCTATCTCCCCTCTCTCCTCTGGTCTGTGACCGTTCCTCCGTCTTTCCCTATTTCCCATGACCTCAATAGTCTTGAGGAATATTAACCAGGTATTTGATGGTAGTTTTAGCTTAACCTAGCACCGGAGTTTCCCTTTGCAGAAATTAATAAGACTACGGTGTCATTCTAGTCCAGTGTCTAATATTTTGTGGATCAGTGAGTTTAAATGGATCCTTTAACAAGTAATTTCGTCCTATTGAGAATTCATCTTGTCCTGATACCTTAAAATATAGAGTTGCAATTTGGTCTTAGACCTTTCAGGAGGAATCGAGAACCGTCCCTCTTCTTCTGAGTTCTTCCAGCTCTCAAATTTAGTTCAGTGGTGTCTCATTCTAAATCCAACTGGCCTGCTTCCTTTAAGCCATTGAGATACTAATTTGAAAGAGTTATATTATTTTTATTTGCTACCCATTTCATCAGTGACTATGCAATAAACACACTGAAAGCTGAATGATATACAGTATTTAGATGCAATGAAAATATGGGAGTGGGTCAGTCTGCTCTCACCAGAACCTATCCCATTATAAAGTTGATTCTCAGAATTCAAGGAGATCTCTGTGGATAGGGCACCTCCTAACTGGTACATCTTTATAGATACTGCAAAAAACAGGAGGTGGGGCATTAATGAGGCACTAAAATTTTGCACCATGGTATTCTTTTTCCAGAATATCTAGACAAATTTAAGTAAAATAAATAGATTTCATGTCCTATACTGTTAGTTTGCCAAAACATTTGCCTTGAAACTCAGTGCTGATTAATTGCATTATAAATTAGTTCCCAGAAAGTCACCAGTGAGCTCCTCAGAGCTCCTCTTTGACCTTCAGTAATACTTTACATAGTTGAACTCCTCCTTCAAACTCTTGCCTGGGGTTTTACACCCTGAAGTATTTCAGTTCCTCCCTACTTCTAAAGGGATGGGGAAGAGAAAGTCTTCTAGAAACTGAGAATAGTATGAACAAAGCCACAGAGAAATGAATGTGCTTGGTGAGTCCAGAGAATGTGAGTAGATGAGTAATAAAGCAAGGGAGTTTTTCACCCACTGTTAGCTACTCTCGGCCTCTCGTGGGATGCCCCAATTTCAGACTGAGCAAAAAATAGAAAACAGATTTTATCATACACCTGAGCCCAGCATTTCCTATAGACCTGGAACATGTATCTTTTCATAGGTCAAGAGACAGCATCAGAGCACAATCAAATGCCCTGTTTCAGGGAATCAGAGAGCAAGGCCTGGGATAAAATAGGGGCAAAGACAGAAGGCTGACTATTCACCTTCTTCTTCAGCTTCCAGTAGAGTCTCTCCATTCTAAGTCTCAACCCTTTGTGCATCATTGATCATGCTGGCTCTTACTGGGGAATAGGGAGTGGCTTTTTTAGAGTTCAATGTGAGATCCATTGAGTTTTCTGGCCTCTTGTGCTTTCTAATTTGAGTCTCCAGGCTTTCTATAATAGAATATAGTTCCTTCTTTTTTTCAATGAGGGTAATTTCAGATTTCATCCTGCAGAACATGACTGATATGACTCACAAGAGTAAAATTTATTTTATAGCATATCACAAAATACAAAACATTGCTTAGAAGACCCCAGGGAACGATTGGAAATTGCTTTTCTACCTTGTAGATTATTGAACAATAGCTGTTGTGATGTGATAAACTGATAAAAGATTAATTTTTGCAGTTACTTTGTGTACAAACTAACCCTGAGATGTTTGATATGATCCTCTTTTGTGATCTTGACAGCTGATTTGTAGGCATGTTGTAATTGAGCTTGTGTGAGCAATTTTAAGTGACATTTACCAGTCTGATTTGAAAGAAATATTCTTTATTATGGATCTTGTTATTGCTATAGAAGTAATGTATGATTTTGCTTAATTTCTCTGGTACTTACTCTCCCTAAACAACTCTATCCCTTTTAACCACACCCCTCCACCCAATAATCTGATTCTTTTCTCTAAAATAGTCAAGCTTTTGTTTAAATTTCCAGTCTTGATGTTTGTATGATTGCATATGAAGACCCATTTGGTATCACTGGCTGGTACTTCAGGTCTTTCCACAAAGCATACTTTGATCTGTTTCTAGGATACCAGGAAGGTATATCTGCTTTTGGAAAACTGAGTATGGTTTGCCTATTATAAGCCCCCGGATAAAGGGAATGTCAACCTAAATGGGATGGTAGCTAGAGAACAGATTCTGTTCGGTGTGACTGAACAATGACTAAAAGCCACACCTAGTCAATTTGGGTGGAATGCTTGCTGTAGCAGGCAAGTTTGTTGACTGTATTTAATAGGTCTGAATTGACATTTGCTAGTATAAAATTCCACCTCTGGAAGCTTTTGTTAGCTTTATGGAGGAAATTTAGCAAGTGAGACAAAGGGTGTGACTCCCTAGTATTTTTCAATGCAGTTTAAGAGAAATAGTTTCTGATGTTCACAGAAAAAAATTGTAGGTTTAAGAACTCCCCTTGGCATGATTAGGAGGCAAACATGAGCACTGTGGAAGAATTTTAGGAAAAGTAGTCACACTGAATTACTCTCAAGCAAAGCTAATGTTTTAAAATTGTAATTTCACAAGGAGGAATTTTCATTATAGGGAGGAAGGACTCTCACTGCTGGATGTGATGTGTGTATAAAGTTGATAGGATGTTAGAAGGTTATTAAAATATTTTTGACTTAGACATTTTGCATAGTCTAGACCTGTCCATATCTAGTAAATTCCTTTAGTTTCTCTCTTTGAATGTGGTGATTCACATGGAAGCAGTTCTTTACACACAGGTGAACTTGACCCAGTCAAGTATATTCAGCAGATGATTTATATAGAGGGTATTGGCTCAGCACATTTGAGTAAGCCATTGGGGTGTGCCAAATCCTCTGGTCGGCTGGGTTTTTCATGGCTTGCATTCCTGTGGCCATGTGATGATGTTCCAGACCACGTAGGCTGCAAACATGGGCTTCACTCCAGGCTTTCCCTTCATCTCAGATAGAATCACCTGAGATCTGTCTGGACCCTCCCCATTTTTAACATGTTTTTATAATTCTATTTAGCAAATACATTTATCATAATCAAGCTTTATGTTTAGCTGACATTAATATAGTAAGAATGAAGGTGTTGTAACACTTCAGAACCAAAAAGGGAAAATACAGGAAATTCCAGTAGATAGGAGGAAGGGAGATATACTAATAAACGAATAATATCATTATTTTTAGACTCCACTGTTTTTCATATTTTTCTTCTTTTATCAAGTAGGAGCTATAATGTATTAGAATAGCCCCCTCTATCCTTGGGGGATACCTTCCAAGACCCCCAGTGGATGTTTGAAATCATCGATAGTACCCAACCCTACATATACTATGTTTTTCCCTATACATACATATTTGAGGTGTGACTGCAAAACCAGCACGAAATTCTTTTTCGTTCTTCCCAATTTCACGGATAGAAGATTTGTTCTTACCATAGATCTTAGCAACCTCAGCATACAATTTTTTTCTTTCCTAAGTTGAGAACTTTCACCTTTTCACTTAAGGGAAGCACTTTACAGCTTTTCTTTGGCATATCCGAATTGCCAGCATCACTCCCCTTGCACTTTGGGGCCATTATTCAGTAAAATAAGGGTAACTTGAACACAAGCGCTGCGATACCATGACAGTTGATCTGATAACCCAGAGGGCTGCTTAGTGACTGACTACCAGGTGAGTGGATCCACTGGAGAAAAGGATGATTCATGTCATGGGCAGGATGGAGCAGGACGGTGCGAGATTTCATCACGCGACTCAGAACAGCGTGCGGTTTAAAACTTATGAATTGTTTGTTTCTCGAATTTTCCATTTAATATTTTGGGACTGCAGGTAACTGAAACCTTGGAAAGTGAAATCATAGATAAGGAGAGTCTCCTGTATATTATTCTATGAAACTTTGGACTAGGAGAGTTTTAAGTGAATAGAAGTAAAATTGCAAAATATTTATTTACTTTTTAATTTTTGAAAACGTTAAGTAGTTAGATGATTTAGTTTGTTGTTAGTGCTGTCCAGGGGATTCTGACTCCTAGTGGCCCTGTGTACAGCAGAACAGAACCCTGCCCAGTCTTTTTGCACCACCTTCTCATCTTTTGGCATTATGTCAGACATGCTCTGCCACTCTTCACTGGGTTTTCTCGGCCAATTTTTCTGAAAGTGGGTGACCAGGTCCTTCTTCCTAGGCTTTCTTAGTCTGGAAGCTGCACTGAAGGCTATCCGCCATGGGTGACCCTCCTGGTATTTGAAATACCAGTGGCAGTTTCCTGACCAGGGCCCCAGCGATGAGAGTGCTGAATCTTAACTGCTAGAACACCATGGCTGGCTCTGTGATTTAATAGTTAAAGACAAAAAGATAGTATCGTTCCCTCATCAAAATATATTATACATTTTGCATAGTCATATCAGAGTTATGGTTTTTCTAGTTCACATAAACTAACTTTGATTGAAATATTTATGCAGTCTCCCTGTTGTCATGGCTCTCTTATTAATGATTATCATGAAAAAGGTGGGCACAGGGGCCAGCCTGGTGGCGCAGTGGTTAAATTCGCACGTTCTGCTTCAGCGGCCCAGGGTTCGAAGGTTTGGATCCCAGGTGCGGACATGGCACCACTTGTCAAGCCATGCTGTGGCAGGAGTCCCACATATAAAGTAGAGGAAGATGGGCATGAATGTTAGCTCAGGGACAGTCTTCCTCAGCAAAAATGAGGAGGGTTGGTGGCAGATGTTAGATCAGGGCTAATTTTCCTCAAAAAAAAGAAAAGGTGGGCACAACAGTTTGTAGATTTCATGGAAAAGAAGACTCTGTCCATATTCCAGGTTACCAGTCCCGTGGTCAGTACAGAAATTATAGTGTATTTTAATGAAAGTTCTTCAGTGGGTTTCTTAGTTTACCTACTCGAGAAATGATAAATGATGACATTTAGCTCTTTCATCTTGATGTGATGACTTTAAATATTTTGTAAAGTGATTTTTACAAAATGTTCAAGTCAGTAGATGACAGGCATTATGTAATTATAAGGTTAATATGCTCTTAATATAATTATACTGTCATTATCCTGTGAAGTTCCCCATTGACTAAGGTTGACCAAATCACATCACAGGAGTGCATGAACTGATACCCATGAGCCCAAATTTTCATCTGGAGTTTACTCCATTTTCTGAAAGATTAGACAATATTTTACTTTTAGATATAACAACTGAAGCCTGACATTATTTATGTGTTAAACAAATTGTTCCCAGGGGTAGACTTGCCCTGAGGTTAGTGAAGGCTCAGGGCCCCTCATTTGCATAGTCTTCTTCCAAGGCCCTGGGAGGGGCCCCAGCAGTGCTTTACAATGTTTGTAAAATTTGCAAAAGGTATTTGTGTATTCTTTGTTCTTAAGGCTCCCCTCCCCCACTGCACTGCCTAAGCTCCAGGCCCCACAGATCCTGGATTCACTCCTGATTGCAATTACTGGTCCAAAGTAGCGTAGGTATTCGGGTCCTTTCCCCAGGCTGTGTGTGTCACACAACTTAAAGCTCCTTTTAGTAAAACAAAATAAATCACACCAGCCCTAGATTTGCTGCCTCTCCCCGACTCTGTTAATATGCATCGTGAAATCTGTTTTCTCAAAAGTTAAACGAAAATGCTACACTTTTGCAACCAAACAGAGGGCATTTGTACATGATATCTTTTCCGGTGTCCAGTTTCTTTGATAGTAACAAATCTCAACATTCTTCCTTTATCCTCCCTCATATGTTCCCATGAGATAAATCAAACGTAATCTCCTCTCAGCCCATTTTGTGTCCTTCTCCTCTGGGGCTGGTTAGCTCAGTTGGTTAGAGCCTAGTGCTAATGAGACTATGTGGGCCCGTTAGCTTCTCTGTTCTTGGTCGCAGTCTGAGCTCCAGCCGGCTTCCTCAAAATTGCTTGCTGTTGTAAGATGAAGGCAGGAAGTTTGGAGGGCTCTATGAAAATCTTTTTCATTGATGGAGGGTAAGCAAAACAACAGCAGTAACAAGAAACAAAACCAATGCCTGCCAGTCTCACCTATAAAGGATTTTGTTTTTCTGGACAAAACCATGCCCTTGCTCAGATCAATATAGTTTGGGAGTTTGTCACAGAGAAGGCCATCGAGAGACCTAGTGTAAAACCTGTGGTTGCCCCCTGCGCCTGATAATAATCTTAAGATTAAACTGATCCGCCAAACAATCCTAACTTGCCTTAATATCCTTTATGGATCTGCTAAATATTTTAATCCCTTCTTTACCTGATCTCCTCTCTTAAACCATTCTGTGGATATCAGTCGTGTTAACAATTCACTAGTCCCCTTGAACCACACATTTTGTAATAGAAGGTTGCATATTTTGGTCTGTGGTATCACTAAATCTTTTTCTCAGAGCTCTTCTGGTACTGATTTAGCCCCTCCAAGTAAAAAATGCCCACGTACATATGTGTGTATGTGTGCACACGCACACGCACATGTAGGTGCGTATAAAGTACCCTGTGCTTCTCATACTGTTGGATCCAGCATTTCACATCTATATCAAAAGACAGTTTGAAAGTGGCCTTCTGCTTAAAGTCTTCCTCAGCAGAGAGCAAAACTGATGGATTTATTCAATCTTTCTGCACTCCTTTTGATCCCTGAGTGTTTTTTTTTTGTGCTGTGATTCTGAATTGGATTTTTCTAACCGGCAAACCTAAAAGGAATCAACGGCTTAGGAATCCCTTTTCATTCAATTCAGTAAATATTTATTTGAGCATCTACTCTGTGCCAGCATTTAAAATAGTAAGAGGTGGATAAAAAGATCAACTAGAAACAGTCTCTACCCTCTAGGAATGTATGATTTAACAGTAGTAAGATGGTGAATTAATGTGTTTGTGATCCCCTTAATTTCTGATTTGTCCCTGCTCCTCTGTATTTTTATAGCTTTTGGCTTTTCTTTTTTTTCTCCGTAGAGTTCTCTTTCTATTAGCCATGCAAGGTTTTGTTTTGATTTGTTTTGTTGTTTTCGTGGTGGTAGTGCTTGCTTGTTGAACATCCGATCATTGTAACCCTTAGCATCCATTTATCCTGGAGTCGCATTGTGATGTTTATAGGCTCCAGCCTTCCTGTGGGTTCTTTGCTTTTCTCAGCTCTTGACATTCCCCACCCCCCAAATTCATATTTTCTTTCATACCATTTGTTAAAATTGAGTAACCACTTGATTTTCTTTTATACTTTCCCTTTCCTAGTGGAATACTGAAGTTAATTGAATTGTCATTATTACTGCATGGTGGTTCACCAACAAATAATTTTTAGGTCATTCTTGTTCACTTCTCAGGAACAAAGTTAAAATGGCCTTGCCCATCTAAGGGAGAAGTCGTTGACCCTCTGCTAGATTCTTGCCTCTAGGAATCATCTGTGCTTATGCTGATCTGTGTTTGGGTACTCCTTCATAACTCCCGGCCTGCTTTGCAGCTTCTCCACCAAATACAGGCAGATCGAAACCATGATTTACCCTCTCTTGCATGCTATGGTGTACACCTTTGATACCCACAGTAACCTATTGATCCTTTGCCTAACTGCTCACCTTCAATGCTTCTCTGATTAATAAGGGCAGAAAAGCCAGGTGTGGGTGAGAACAACTATTCACTTTTGACCCTTGAACTTATGTTTTTTTTCTTAGCTCTCTTGGGCCACAGTGACTCATTCATTAACAAGTATGATTAGTACATAAACACCACTATCAGCTTGCGTCTGTTTATAAAGTTCACTCTCAATTATTGAGGGACCAATTAACTAGTCTGGAGGTTATGTGGATCTCCTGCAGTGTGCCTTTTGGCCACTTCAGTTTCCGCAGAACATCACTCAAAGAGTGTGGAGATGACCAAGCAAAACCTGTGAAACAAAGATTATTCAGTTGTGATCCATGTGAACAGTTAGTAAAGCCTGATAGAAACTAAAATTATACATTTCAATGTGTTTTGGGATTATCTAAGGATAGAAACATGCATGGTAACAGTGAAAGGGGCTTCCTTTTCTGCTACATAAATGCTTGTAAATGAGTAATAAAATTAAGGTAATAGGAGTGCTAGTAAAAGTTGAGTGCTATTTTCCTGGTTTTAAAATCAAGTCAACAAACTGTTATCAAATGTTTACCATCCTATACAAGAAAATGTTTACTCATCCACCATTAGACAGGAGCTCAGAGAGGGAAGGTGAGGCCTCTATTATGTTGACTTCAGGCCAGGATTAGCTGAAGTGACAAAGTATTTTGCATTCATCCAACAATAATCATGACTGACCTTGATATTATTACAGTAGCTACAAATACATCTAGGCTGTTGAGGAAACACAAAGATTGACTTAGCATGAACTTTAACTTTTACTTCTTTATACTAGCTTGAGGAATAACCCATTTTAAGTAAGAAGTCAATGTTCCCAAAATGTATGCTTAAACCAGACGTATTTATTTGAGTCATAGTTTTTCATTGAATTGTATTATTATTCAAAGGTGCTTCAGAATCCTTTAAGACCAACATTTGGCGGCTCCTAAAATTTTGCCTTCACGGGATTCCATCTATCTCCCCATTCTTAGTCACTGAGTAGTTATTGTTCTATAAATGAATAGCTGAGAACCCTAATTTTAATAACTAGAGGAACATTTTAGTGAATTCTTTAGTATTGGTTTCTAAAGCCAAACTTTTTCAACTTGCGGATTCTTGCCACAAGTGTTAAATTCATGTTAATAGAATTAGGTATAATTAGTGCTTTACTCCAGAAACTGATAGAGTGCTGAATTTTTTGGAATCCTCTGGAACAAGGGTCAGCAAACTTTTCTGTAAATGGCTAAGTAAATATTTTAGGCTTTGTGAGACAAGAGGAAAAGCTGAGGATATTGTTTAGGTACTTGTATAACAAGAGAGAAAACAAATATCTACAACTTTTTGCAAGACAGTTCTACTAATAAGCACAGTGGAATTTATTTATGGATATTGGAATATGAATTTCATATCATTTTCATGTGTTGTGAGATATTATTCATCTTTTATTTTTTCAGCCATTTAGAAATATAGAAACCATTCTTACCATTCTGGCCATACAAAAACAGGGTGGGTCAGATTTGGCTCAGGGGCGGTAGTTTGCCAACCATTTCCCCAGAACACAAACTCTTAAACAGTAGGTTGTCCAGAAGCCCATGCCAGGGGTGAGTTTCACTGAGGTCCTTGAACTTCCTGAGATCGCACATAATATTTTGTGCACACATGAGTTTTTCCATGGACGGAGTCCACAGCTGTCATCCGACTCTCTGAGAAGTGCAGGACTCAAAAAACATTAGAGGCCGCTGTTCTAGAGGCCATGCATTGATTTTGAGGAGGCATTGCCTAAGGCCCTGATAGTTCCTAGGTCCTGTGCAAGTCACTGTGAACTCATGGGAATTCCTACCCCAGGAGCTGATACTACTAGAGACACTGAGAGTAAAGAACTATCTAGGTGATCTTTTTATTCATAACGTCAGTTGTGTCCACCATTTTGGGTGGTTTTCTAAGACTCAGAGAAAGATGAAGATCCACACCTCTGGTTCTAGGAGGAAAAGCTTTCTCATATTTTTAAACATTTAGTAAATAATATAGGTTCGAGTGATTATCTGAAACATATTTAAGCGTCCAGACTGTTTCATGATATAGACAGAAATCAGATTCAACTTGTTAGGAGCCTTTTTCTTTTGTAAATATTACCCCACATATGGGTTCACGTTAGCTCGACAGACATCAAGGGCTGCACTGTAGGTATAGACAGGATTAAAGTTGCTTACTAAAGCTGAATGTGTGAGCTTGCAGGCTGCTTGACTTAACAGGTGGATGTTAGCCAAAGGTAAGCCCTTGAATGGTCAAATTTATGAAATGGAGTGGTTACCCTGGGGAAGAGGTGGTGGTGAGAAGACAGAAATGTCCATTTGCAAATAAATAAGAAGTTCAGAGTTCCTGCCTATGTCCCAGGGTTGGGAATAGAAGAACTTGCTGCTTCTCAGTAAACAGTGTTATAGAATGAAGTTTATACTCAAGGAGGAAATGGTCATAAAAGCTAATAATACTCATTTTAAAACCTAAAGATGGCACGGTATGGTTTGTGGTGAAACCTTAAAAAATCTAAACATTTTCAGCAAGCCCCTTGTACTTTTTATATAAACTTTTGATTAATTTACAGCTTGTTTTCATACACATGGAGCATATAAAAAAACCTTAAGAAGGTTAAAGTATATTCCAAAGAAAGCAGAAGTTAACCAGAAAGATTTCCCCAAAAAAGGAAGGGAAAAAATTACGGAAGTTGAGAGCTATTGTAAATAGGAAGTATCGTTTACACGTACATTAGGCTTAAATATTATCAATTGATCAGTATTTATTAGTAAATAATGATTTTTTAACCTGTAAAATCCACTCACCTGCAGGTCTTTCTTTTAATTAAATAGTTTAAAAAAATGTAATAATGGTTTTTCTCAGTGTAAAGGGCAAAAGCAAAAAGTATCCAGGAAAATAGACTGGTGACTTCACGGAGACATTTACTATGAAAGTCAGAGAGAAAAAAGCAGTCAACAAAGAATACTATTGTGTGGTTCAAACATGGAGTTTTTACCATAGGAGATTCTTGCTGATTTTGAGACAACCATAAATGATTGAATTGATAAAGTCTGCCTTATTGTTGAAGCATGCCTGGGTGGCTGTTTCCAAGAGATTCCTATCTCATTATATAAAATTATATCACATCAGCTAATTCCTGGAGCTTCCTGTCTCATTCACTGAGAAGTGTGACGTGTCCTCTTACATCACGGTGCCTAGTTAGGCTGGGTCAGCCCTTGGCTGTTTGTCCTCAAACTATAAATCACCTCCCCTGACTGCTCCATCATCCTTCCTGGCACCTAGTGTCGTCCCTTTCCTCTTAAAGCTCTTGGCCACCATGCCTTCTCTACTCACTTGAGACTTGAGACTTGCCAGTTTGGGGAGGCCCGGTTCTTTCTGTCCTTCTGAATGCACCAGTTAGCTAATTTGCTAAACTCATCTAAGGCAGAGTGCTACTGGGGAAGCCCTTCCTTCTAAGTTGAACGTGCTGTATAACAGAGGCTTCATGGAGAATGCTGTGCTGGTGAAAATTACACGTCAGACTAGGAGGTGGGACGGTGAATATATATTGCCCCTTCACACTCCACAGCCTCCTGTTCTACTTGTATTTAGAGCTGTTCCTATTAATGTGATTTAGCAGAAGGTGTGGGCACAGCTTGGCAGTGCAACAGATTCATTATTATTTTAGTGAAAGAAATAAAAAGGAAGCAAGAAAGAACACATGCTGTTAGTGATACAGAGTGAGACACCACCAGTTGCACAATAATGCACTAACTACCTTATAGAGTCACTATTAGAAATGTACTGCATTTACCCATGATTTGTTATTAATTCATTAAAATGTTTAAATTTATTTTTAAACTTCATCATTGACTATATCAGTCAATCAGGCATTCACTAATTATTGGGTACTATAGGGGAGAAAAGGGAATTATCAAATAAATTATAACCACATTGAGAAGAAAAGACACCCACACGTGAAACAAACTGGAAAACAGCATAGTGGAGTGATAAATTGTGTGATCACTGATAATAAAGGCAATGCATATATCAAACTCTTTGAGATCTGGACTTTCAAAAGATAGAAAAACCAGTAAGAGCCCTTTGCATTTCTAAGGCTTTTCTTTTCAAGTTATACTCTAGTTTATGTACCTTATAGTCCTGTTATCTTATTTCTTCCTGACTAACAGGGGTCCTTATAGCATTTTTAGGGCCTCCTTTTGAACTGTGGATATCACTTGGCCCCCTACCTAGGCAAGTCAGATTAGTTTCTGAAATAAGGCCTCTATTTTTTTTAAAAAATGACCACACCAATCTCATTTTAGGTAGATGGCAAGAAGTTGTTAGAGTTCTCACTTTTTTTTTTTTTTTTTTGCTGGAGAAGATTTGCCCTGAACTAACATTTATTGCCAATCTTCCTCTTTTTTCCCCACTCCCCAAACTCCAGTGCATAGTTGTATATTCTAGTTGTAGATCCTTCTAGTTCTTCTATGTGAGCCACCCCCACAGCGTGGCTACTGACAGACAAGTGGTGTGGTTCCACAACTGGGAACCGAACCCAAGCCAGTGAAGCTGTGACAGCACAGAACTTTAAGCAATAGGCCATCAGGGCTGGCTTGTTCTCACTTTTTTTTTTTCTTGAGGAAGATTAGCCCTAGCTAACTACTGCCAAACCTCCTCTTTTTGCTGAGGAAGACTGGCCCTGAGCTAACATCCATGCCCATCTTCCTGCATTTTGTACATGGGACGCCTGCCACAGCATGGCCTTCTGAGCGATGCCATGTCTGCACCCGGGATCTGAACCGGCGAACCCCGGGCCGCCGAGAAGCAGAACATGCAAACTTAACCGCTGCACCACCCAGCCAGCCCCTCACTTTTATAAATATACCCCTTTCTTCCTCAACCCTTTCCTGTCTTCCATAATTAATAGTGGACCAAGAAGAGAAGCAAGTGTTTAGTAGACAAGTGGGAACTATGGTGGGACAGGCAGACTTAAGCTCAAGCAGTACTGATGGGGAAGAGGAAGGAGGAGAGTGAACCTGAAGTCAGCCTGCAAAGGCCATGCCTATGTCAGGAGACGAAGCAGATTGCTTGTATATGTGATATCATTGGTGACATTTGGAAGAGAATCCATCAGTGAGATTTAATTTGTCTAATTCATGACTGTTAAAATGATGTAGCTTGTTTTATCAATTTACCAATAAATTTGTGACTTAAAGAGATTTGTTGGTTTAAAAGAAACTCCTATGTGGGAATTCGTATGAGACTAAAAATTAATCAGAAGATACACTGGTAAATTTTGATATGGCTTAGACTTTTTGAAAGAATGCCTCCTTGTGTAAGAATAGGAATAATCTGCTTACATCTAACACCTTTTTTTCTCTTTTAAACATACAGACTTCTTTTCCTATGACTCCATCACTTGCAGCTAATCCTGCCATGGCTTTCAATCCTTACTTACCTCATCCTGGAATGGGCCTGGTTCCTGCTGAACTTTTACCAAATGCACCTGTTCTGATTTCTGGAAACCCGCCTCTTGCATTGCCAGGAGCTCCTGGTCCAAAACTGATGCGCTCAGATAAACTGGAGGTATTTGTGTAAAAATATATAAATATATATAGGGTAGATATTAACCTTATGCATAAAGCATCATTCTCAGAGCCAATGTTTTGAATGTTTTAAATAAGCCTGCTTCGGTGTTTAGCTTATGTTAAACAGTGTATTACTGCAATGACACCCTGTGATGAAGTGCATTGATTCAGTTGTACAATTGTTGTAAGAATGATGTACTAGGGGCCGGCCCCATAGCTGAGTGGTTAAGTTCACGTGCTCTGTTTGGGTAGCCCAGGGTTCGCTGGTTCACGTCCTGGGTGCAGACTTACGCACCACTCATCAAGCCATGCTGTGGCAGCATCCCATATAGAAGAGCTAGAATGACTTGCAACTAGGATATACAACTATGTGCTGGAGCTTTGGGGAGAAAAAAAAAGAGGAAGATTGGCAACAGATATTAGCTCAGGGCCCGTCTTCCTCAGCAAAAAAAAAAAAAGAATGATGTACTAGATAAATATCTCTTGATGCCTAAGAAAAGAAATTTCAAACAGCTTTTTGGTTTGTGGAAGTCCCTCAAACTTCTTTTAATTGTAATTCTTCATAAATTGAAATAAATAACTAGTCAGTTTCTTACAAAGTCAGCTCCATTGGCCGCTCTGTAAATGCTTTGCAATGTATCATCACGGAATCTCATTGTACACGTAATTCAGTCATGGTCCACAAGTCTGCTTGTGGAAAAACACATTGCCGTGTGAAAAGGCTCATCTTGGACCTTAACAAAATAACCCCCTCTTGCAAACTCAGCTCAATACACTTTACGCTGTGTGTTAAGTGGAGGATTAAAAATTTTTTCAGCAATACTTTGAAGCATTTTTATTTCAGTGTAAGGAAAATAGACAATTTTCCTTTGGGAAGAATGGAATTTGTTTTCTAGGAATAGAAATATTGTCTGTTTACATCTCATAGTGAATACGGCTTTATGTTATCTTTCAACTTTGTAGATTTTTCATAAACAGATGATAGAATAATGTATACTATTGCTCTTACATTCACTGGCAAAATAAATAAAAGTTAATCACCTTCCAGGCTTCAATGTGATGTGGTTTTTCTTTTTTCCTTTGAGGTTTGCCGAGAATTTCAGCGTGGAAATTGTACCCGTGGTGAGAACGATTGCCGCTATGCTCACCCCACAGATGTTTCCATGATTGAGGCAAGTGATAATACTGTGACTATCTGCATGGATTACATCAAAGGTCGATGCTCCCGGGAGAAATGCAAGTACTTTCATCCTCCTGCACACTTGCAAGCTAAGCTCAAGGCAGCTCATCACCAGATGTACCATTCAGCTGCCAACATGATGGTAAGAACAGCCCAGGGCCTGTGGACTGTCTGTTTTGGGGTAAATGATCAGTGTATTCCTCAACTTGTCTAATATCCTGTAGCCATAATCTTGGATAGTCATGAGTGGCCCTTAATATGAATAGCCAAGGTTACAAGTTAGAAAAGAGAGAATCTATTTATTCTAATTCAGTCACTAAAATTTTCTAAACCTAATTATTTAAAAGCTTTACTAATGATTTTAATCTACTGTGCTTTTTCTCCCATTTTTTTGAGAAAGAGTAAATTATATAATTTAAATAGTAAATTATTTTCGAATGTTTTTTATAGTCTAACTAACCTTAATATCCTAAAAAGGCGGAAAATTGCCTCCTTGCTCTGTGAGCCAGCTTCACATGCACTTTGCTAGTAACGTCCTTAATGCCTTTCAAACAGAGGACTTGGATGATTGGGATGCTAAGTAGGTTCTAATTTCCCATAGGTTAGGTTCAGATTCTCTTTCCTTGTGGAGGAGTGGTTTCAAGACAGCATCCAGCCAAGAGTGTGGGAAATTTCTACGTGGTGGGGAGAAGAAGCTCGGCTATTGCGTTGCCCTAGCAATTCAGTCTTGGGGAAAAGTTAGTTCTACTTAACACTGAAAGGTAGGAGGTAGGAAAAATATTTGTATAACACTACAGTATGATGGGTTGAGAAATAGGAATTGTTATTACTTAAGTTAGTCACAGCTGTCAGTTGTTTTGATAGGCAGCTTGCTATTTCTTTTTCAGTCTGGGCCTTTTCTCTTGTATTAGGGTATAATCTCAATAGGGACAAAACCCTGAGGAAACCTCATGTTTCCTGGCTGTGGAAAAAATCATCTACATGACCCTGAAGCCCATGACAGAGACCTTGCTTTTTCATAAGAGAGATACGTTTATTTTTAACATCCCTTTTTTCTTAAGAAGGTTTTTCTCATACTGAGTTGAAATCTATCCTGCTGTAGCTGGAACTTATTTTATTACAAAAGTAAATCAATCTCTATTTCATATGAGTGTGATTCTCATGTCTTTCCTCTAAGCCAAATACCCCAAATTTCTCCAAACTTTCCTCGTAGATTATGGCTTTAAGGACACAGCACCAATTTTGGATTTGTTGCATTTTCTGAATACCCGTGTTCTCTCAGAACCAAACCCATTACTTCATGATAGATCTGAGCACGAAAGTAGAACAAACTTATTTTCTCCCTTGATCTGAACAACATAATCCATTAACGAATGTTAAAAAAAGGCTTCACCAAGTATTTTTTTCTTAAATTCTTTTGAATGAGGGAATTTTAAGCTGTGAAAACAGGAAGGTATCCAGAATGTTCAATGCAAAATTTAAGTCTCCAATCTTTGCGTTATTTCTCTTGGTGGCACAGAGTTCAGAACGAGCATGAGCCTATTATATAGGGGAGGAACACAGTTGGCCCCCTAAAAATAACTGAGGTGTACAAGGAATGGCTTGCTTGTACCATTGTGCACCTGTCCGTCACATAGTCATGGGGCCTTCAGATGTATGTGCCCATTTCTGATCATTTGGGTGTGTTTGGAAAGCATGCATGTAAGTTAGCCCCAAATTTCCATGTACAGAGTTAAATATTATATAGTAGGCCTTCAATTGACACTTTTGAATGTCAACATAAAATTCCTTTCTAAGTGACTGATCAGAGCAGTCTTAGTGCTAAGGTCAAATTGGCCCATAGGAATTTGTTCGAGGTAAGATTAAACAAAGAAGGCTTCATGAAGAATTTGCGCTTTCTATATGTTTCGGGATCCGGAGTTGAAATGCTCTGTAAAAGAGAGATTTTTACCCTGTTCGTGTTCATGTGCATAGTTCAGGTTGACTTCACTGAAAGTAGCTTGTATGCATTTAAAAGAGAAAGACTTGAAAAGTTATATTTAGTTCTTGAGTGAAAGTAGAGACACCTTTAAGGCCTTCTTTATCCACAGAATCAGGAGGTCGCGGTGTGCCCCTTTTTGGCATATGGAAGGCTAGTTCCTCAGCACAAGTGTTTCTGTCTCCTTGAGAATTTGGAGCATACCTAATTGTTGTTGCCGGGGCATGTTTTTTAAGTAATGTGCAATTTGCTGAGAAAAAAAAATGAAAAGTAATGTCAAACTTTTTCAATGCATCTGATCCCAGGGCAAGTTTGATGGAGTATTATAAGCACAGGAGATTTTGAAAGCATTGTAGACATGAAAGGAGAATTTTAAAAAGCTAATATGTTTTAGAATTAAACGATCTAGGGACGTAACAAAGCAAATGGTACATACCAAAATGCACAGCAAGTCTCTGTAAATGAGAATTGCAAATACTTTGCTATCTATGGTATCTGGGTGAGGTGGGTGGTGGGGGAGGAATAATTCCTTTGCTTTTTCCTCACGTGTTAGTTGGGAAATATACAGTTAGAGGATTTGGACCTGAAGTCCTTGTATAAATTGGACTTTGTTTTACGGAGCTGTAGTATCGGACTCCGATTTACTGACATCTGTTTTTTCACCTATATACAACTTATCTCCTAGATTCATCTTGGAATTTAAAGTGGACAAAATCTCTTTTCTGCTATAGCTGTTGCTCTTGCTAATCTCATTTTAATCGATTAATAGATGAGCATCCCTGAGATGTTATTTTGAAATGAATATTTGCTGTTGACAGCTTCCTGTTGCATCCTGCCCAAGTGATGAGGTTCTTTTTTTATTTGCTTGAATTAGTGAAGTTGAAAAGCTGTTTCTTCCCTGTATGTTTCTTTTCTGTTTTGGACCAAGTGCTCATCTAGCGAATTGCTTCATCTCTGCAGTTAGTAATCTTGCTCGATGGACACGCTTGCAAAGGGTTCCCAGGCCATATCTTATCTAACTGCTGCGTGCTTGGTTTGAGTACATTTTTTACATTCTTTGGTACTATTTATTAATCCATCCCTCCCTCACAGGCCCTACAGCCTGGTGCACTTCAACTGATACCAAAGAGATCGGCGCTTGAAAAGACCAATGGTGCCACCCTGGTCTTTAATCCCAGTGTTTTCCACTGCCAACAGGCTCTGGCCAACCTGCAGCTCCCGCAGCCGGCATTTATCCCTGCAGGTGAGAACAGGGCTCTGGGCACTGTGAGTTTAGTGAGGTTGTGAATGTGTACACTGCACTCCCGCTTCCAAGGAACTTTTATGCAAGGACTGTCGACAGGTATCTTGGTTAGAAATGAAATAAGGCAGTTATGCTTGATCTGCTAGTGTATAGAACAACTGTTTTTCTATGATTCCTGAAAATTAAGGGTTGGAAATCAAACTAGAAAAAACTCGACATTTTTCTTTTTAGCATTGTCTAATTTTTGCTTCTTATGATTGATTCACTTGATTCAGTCTCAAACTCATTTCTTGACTCTTAGGTATCACTTTCAAGGACAGTGATCTACCCTCAATAAAATGTTTCCCAGCTTCAGCATTGCAAAAAAATGTAGTCTATCTATCTTTGATATGCCAAAGATAGTTATAATAAAACTACCCTTAAATTTATATTACAGTATAGTATGTGTATGTATATATATATGTATGCATAAAACGTGTAATTTTAGTCTCTAAGTCTTAAACGAGTTAATATAAAAGTATATAGCAGTTTATCATATTTTCCTGACACTTTTTTTTTTGGTGAGGAAGATTGGTCCTGAGCTAACATCGGTTGCCAATCTTCCTCTTTTTGCTTAAGGAAGATTGTCACTGAGCTAACATCTGTGACAGTCTTCCTCTATTTTGCATGTGGGACGCTGCCACAGTGTGGCTTGAGAGCAGTGCTAGGTCTGCGCCCAGGATCTGAACCCACAAACCCTGGGCCACCAAAGCAGAGCACGCAAACTTAACCACTATGCCACCGGGCCTGCCCCTGCAGCATATTTTTTTTTTACCACCTACATTCAACTATATTTAATAGCGTAACAGTTTTGCACCAAATTGAATAGAAACTTTTCAGCCAGAACTTTGTTCAAATAAATGTCATATATGTGGTTCAGTACTTTAAGAACAAGCATATAGTCTCTTAGGAATAAGTTGAAAATACTAACCACTGGGAGTACAGTAATTCTTTTTTATTGCCAGAATGATAAATGCCCCAGCTTGGAAATTATTATTAAATGAAAATGACATGATTTAAAGTTAATTTAAAAAGCCTTGTGAATTATATAAACATACTGAACACATAGTATTGTATACCTGGACTTGAAGAAACCTGTTGGTTACCTGATAAATTAATCAGTTAATTAATTTTGAAAGAATCCATAAAAAAAAAGTTGTTTGTCTAGTTGCTAACCATGATAGTTCTTCACAATATCATTTAAAAAACACATTTTTTATAGTTGTTATACATTTTTGTTGGATTTGGCTAATTTAAAGTCTGGATTTATGAGCCAAAATGGCAGAAGAATGCCTTTCCCCTTAATTAATAGCAAAATAAAAACCTGTCAGGCTGCGAGCCCCCTCTTGATGAAAAGCTTGTTTGCCATGTGTTCACCGTCAAGTCCTTGGTTTCGAGGTGGAGGAGGCAGTGATAATGGACGAATGCTCTAAATAGAACTCTTGGCACCAGGCACCAGATCCTGGTGCATATTTTGAAAATAATAGATGTAATAAATTAAAATTCTCTGCTTCTTGATTAAAATTAATTAGGATGTATTTGTCCAAAATAAATATGAAATTTAAGTTAGGTATTTCCTTTAATGAAAAATTAATGTTCCTTTTTATACCTAAGAATCCAAGAATTACTTTAATTACCATGATTTGTGATCTTAAAACTAAACTGTAATTGTAAGCATGGGAGATTAGTGGATTTGCATGTGCTGATTAATTCATATTGCAAAGAATATCGTTCTGGTTAAAAATTATTTCTATCAGTAAAGCTTTAATAATGAAATATCTCTTTTCTTTGCTTTTCACGCTTTTCTGCATGGTGTACAGGGCCAATACTGTGCATGGCACCCGCTTCAAGTATTGGTAGGTTTTGTACAAAAATTCTCAACTTTTTCTAATCTGAAAAAAAATGTTTTTCTGTTGTGACTGTGAAAGGGATGAATGAATGATGTGGCTGGACATTTTCTGAGTATTTAAGGTTTAATGTGATGCTGTCTGTTTCACATCTGTGTGGAATCATGATACTCGTACACTCTCAACTCCTAGTTGGTTGCCACTGTGGTGAAATACTGACCCTGCCATTCCTGGGTGGAAATAACCCCAAAAATTGCAGCTGAAATATTTTGAAACATTTCTTATCTATCCAGAATGGGCAGTTTTGTTCTTAGCTTTACATCTGTTACTAAGAAGTTGTGAAATATTTCAAATATTTTATTTGTAAAGTACAACAAAACAATTCCTCTCCGCCAAAATTATCCCTAAGGTCTAAATGATTTAATACTTGGATCAGATGAGTTGAGAAAGGATGAGTTAAGCAAAGCTAGAGCATTCTGCAGTATTCTGTGGTGAATTCTATAGTGTTCTAGGATGAAGCGCCATCTGCACAGCAATCAGGCACAACTGAATCATCTCAAAATGAGTCTTTGAGGGCCTGTGATTTTTAATAACCAGTTGCACACAAATTCTTTAATTAGCTACCAATGCAATATGGTAGCCATTTCGAAACCATTTTGTGTGTCACTAATTCTGAAGAAAACAAGAAAGTAACTTGTTTCTCTCTTGAGAACTCCTGGGGAGTTCACTCCTCCTATAGTCCCCGTGGGCACTAGGAAAAGACCAGGAGGAAATAGCTCTGTTACATACAGGGAGGAATTATCCCACTCCACCCCATGTCCTATCCTTTCATCCTTTTTGAGAGTTTACAACAGCTTGACCTCTATCCCATTGGCTGACCAGAGTAGATGCAGAGCCCAAAAGGGACCAACAGGTTTATTGAGATAAAACAAAAGGTCAAAATGACAGCCACATAGTAGACTCTCTAACATAGCAGGGTGTGACCCCTCGCAAGGGAGGTGAGGCCTCTGTTATTGAGGGATTGCCTGTCCCCGATACGAATGAAAAATATTTCCATTGATTCTAACAAGACTAGCATATGCAGATGATTGGAAGGACAGACTTCTGCAAGTTTGTGAAATGTGTCTCTGTCTTCCCATTTTGTGACTCTACTCCCCTGTCCTTTCACCTAAGAGCTCTATGTAGGAATGCAAAGTGCATGCTTCAGCGGTGCTGCTTCCTGTATAGTTCCTGTGCTCCCAAAAGGAAAATATGAGTGTTTTTGGAATTGGCATGGCTACAAGTAGTGGATAACTAGAGCTCGGCATAAGGGATAACTACAGAGTTTCTGTCAATCACCATTTGGGGTACATTTGTGGTTTCTATGACGTTGCATATGTTGATTTTTCTCTCTCCAGGCCGTTCAGTTTCTCTGTAGACTTTCAGAAAATCTGAATTCAGTCAATGTAGACATAAATTATTATATATGCGTGCTTGCCATTTACAAATTAATTCCTTGGTTTGCTTTCCAAAATGAGCTAGAAATGAGAAAAGCGTCGAAAAAGCTTTCCAAATGAGATTGAAACTAGAAAAGGCAAAGAGAAAACATCCTGAAAGAGATGTTGCAGCTGCTAGCCATTGTAGCTGTAATATTTACAGACAAGATGTTGTTGGATATTTACTATGAAGTACCCCATGTGTTTGTTTGATAAATAGCCTAAATTCCCGAGGGGGTTTGCCAGAGGTGTACTTAAAAACCTGCATGCATAGTCCACTGTATTCTTTGTATCTGCTCCCCTGTCATATAGCCACCAATCACACTGCCATTTTTTTGCATGCAGATCAGGTAAGTATGTATAAAACGGCCCCTCTGCGTCTGCAGTCTAGTGACAGCACTCGTATATATACGTTAGTGAATCCAAACACCAAGTCACAGTTCTCTGCTCCCATTTTGAATGTGAAACCCAGTTACTTGTGTGCTGAACTAGCTATTCATATTGATGACCTTGGTAAAAATGAGATGTTGGCATATGTACCCACTATAACCCTTCTGAAAATTTGGCCTTTTCAGTCAATTACAATGTGATTCTACTCAAAAACTAACTAAATATTGAGAATGATCCCGTTTTCCTTAATGGTAACTATAATTGGCTTTCACCTTTTCTCTTTTTAAATTTTTCCCCTTCCATGCTGTGTTGCTTTGCACTGACTGTGATTGCATGTTGCACCCTGGTGTATCCATCATGATGATGTCACATGGCTTGTTGCTGTGATACGTACCACGCCCCATTTCATCGTTTATGTCATGGTTGCACCACCCTCCTGTGTGTTGCTTCCATGGTTTCCTACTGAAAGTGCCCATGATGCACGGTGCTACACCCACCACTGTGTCTGCAGCAACAACACCTGCCACCAGCGTTCCCTTCGCTGCAACAGCTACAGGCAATCAGGTTTGGCCATTTATTTCACCTGTTTAGACCTAGATAACTACAGTGTGTTGGTAAGGCACAGTATATGCTTTTTGGATTGGTGAGAGATATTGGTCCATATTCTTATGTGTTTCCTTAGCAGTTGTTACATTTAGAAATTTTATTTTTGTGTATACTCTACACGGATGTATCTGCTTTGCTACTCATCCTGAGATGAATCAGCAGTTTTCTCTTTTTTTTTTTTTTTTGAGGAAGATCAGCCCTGAGCTAACATCCGTGCCCATCTTCCTCTGCTTTATATGTGGGACGCCTGCCACAGCATGGCTTGATGAGCAGTGCCATGTCCACACCCGGGATTCGAACTGGCAAACCCTGGGCCGCCGAAGCGGAACATGTGCACTTATCCGCTGCGCCACCGGGCCAGTCCCAGTTTTCTCATTTTTAATCGGTTATCCGATGTCACTCTTGATATGCTATATATATGAGTGTTGCTACTACACCAATCCTCAAATGCATATACTAAATATTTCTTAAATGCTTCCTCATTAGTCAGGAGGAGAGTTGATTTTATCTCACTACCATTTTTGATTATTGCATTTGAACCTTCACTTAGTACAGTCATTACCTTTACCTTCAGATCTGCTGGAAAGAAAGCAAGAGGACGCATTTCTTTCCAAGGCACAGATAGCATTGTCCAGTGACTACATCAGAAATTCCTTCTCCTACTGACGTTAGCTGTGCTTGTGTTCTTTTGATTTTCATTTGCTTAAGGTATTTACAGGCAGAGTCACAAGGCAAATTATAAATTTTGGGGGAGTCTTGAAATTGTAAGGAAATACATACAATAATTATTGTGTAATGTTATGGCCTTTTTGCCTTATTAAAGTCATAGCCATGCTTAAAAACTACAAGTTCCACTGCTGTTTCAATTACAAGTCTGAGAACCAGATCGCACACAGAGCATTAATTCATTGGGAGAGCAAACCACATTCTAATCTGTGCTTTGCAAACTTAAGTGGATATGGTTAATATGTCTAAATTTTTCTGTGAAATTGATTATAGTTATTAATTACCATGTCCAAGCAGTGAACAAAATAAACAGAATTCTCGGGGCCAGCCCCGTGGCCGAGTGGTTAAGTTCACGTGCTCTGCTGCAGGCAGCCCAGTGTCTCGTCGGTTCAAATCCTGGGCGTGGACATGGCACCGCTCATCTAGCCACGCTGAGGCAGCGTCCCACATGCCACAACTAGAAGGACCCACAACTAAGAATATACAACTATGTACCGGGGGGCTTTGGGGAGAAAAGGAAAAAAAACTTTTTAAAAAATAAACAGAATTCTCTCAAGAAACTGTTTTAATCTAAAATCTTTTTTACTACTGTAGATACCCCCATTATCAATAGATGAACTGAATAGCAGCATGTTTGTTTCACAGATGTAGAAGTTACCAGTAGAACAGTAAGTTTCTTTAAGTATTAATATGAACAATATTTGTAGGCTATATATTTTAACACAATTGAACTTGCTAAAGGCTTTAAATATTTTCATTAATAGACATTGCTTATAACAGACATTGATTTAAGCATTCTAAATTTTCCAAATTGAAATGTGGATAGAAAATATGCAATTTTTTATATGAAAATGACAGCGGTACTGTATTTTCCCAAGGAGCTTACAAACTCTGAAATGTTTTCCTGTTATTGAAGGCGTATGATTTGTTAGCCAAAGGCATAGATCACCTTTGAATTTGAATTCTTCAACATTTTTCTAGCTTTGTTTTTTTTAACTGAAGTAAAGCAAAGTAATTTTTTCAGAATTTCACTGAGATGGTTTTCTTAAAGACAGTAAGCAATATGCTTCTCCTATGACAGTATAGAAAATAGTGCTTTTACAGTCAGCCACTTTGTGTTGCTACCCATTTAAGGCTATCAGAATTGCTCAGCTGTTTTGAATTTTGTGACATAATTTAGCACTTTAATCGTTATTTTCATTCAAATCATGGTTTTTTTGTAATTTTTATCGTTGTTGTTTGATTTTCCCCTCTATCCTTGATCTTCTCTTTGCCTGGTTTAAAGCCTGTAATAGCACACATTTAATTTGCGCAATCGTTCACTTGGAACATGTGACTTCTGAAGCCACTTTAGATTCCTAGGTATCTTAATTAATTAGAGGGACTTATTAAACAAGTGTACCAATTCTGAATTGCATACATTAGTCATTGAAAGTTTGAAGTGCTCCCAGCCAGAGCGTTTCATTTAGTCGAGGGAGGCGACAGTTCCATTCTCAGTTCTTCAGAACCTGGCTAGCATTTCTTTCATGCTGAAGACACACAGGCCCAGAACACTAACTGTTCTGGATAGAGCCTGGAGCTAACTGTACATGAGATAAATAGGTCCCTTCAAACATGAAGAATGTTTTTAAAAGACACCTTTGAGTACACGGAATAACTAAAGTAACTGTAAATTGTAATAGTTTCAGGGGTATCATTTGGGATAGTGGCAACTTGGGTATGGCACCAAACATGAGACTACAGGCTTTGCAAACACCTTCCTGATTCTCATGGGCTGCTTCTCATCAAAGTAAATGAAAATTGTCAGATATAATGAACTTTCCAGCAGAACGTGTTTGGGAATAGTGATTCTTTTTTGCTCGATTCCGTTAGAAAATTTGGATGTATTTGGCACATTATAATCACTTCGATGTGTAACAGATGTTAAAAATTTCTCCAAAGTTCAAAAATGTAATTTTGCAAAATACCACGTACCTAGATTTCACACAGGCTATTTCTGCATAGCTCCAAAACATTCAGATAAAAAGTTTAAAGTTTATTTAATATTTGCGTATTTCAAAACGTTTGGTTTCAAACATGTTTTATCAATATATGCTTGTTGAAGGAAGTGGATGGGTGGGTGGATGTTCATCAGAAGGTTTTGGCGGTGTGTGGATAATGCCTTAAACAATTGAGTGCATCTCTGTTAACTTAGGGCAATTCTCTACATTAGCACTCAGTGAGAACCATAGACTTTCATGGTGTATGACTCTTTAGTGACCGTTTCCAACAGCCCCACTTTCACAGATGTAGAATATGAAACTCCGAGTGAGGAGTATCTTGGCATAGTTCACACACAGAACTGGAAAAAGAACCAAGTATCCTGACTCCCACTTCAATAACCCTTCAATATTTCTCACTCTTTCTTCTTTTTTCTTTCCATTCCAGTTGAAATTCTGAACAACAGAGTTCTGGAGTATCAGAATCTCTCCGTGAGAACCTCCATATGGCCTTTCTATGTATACTCTCGTATGTCCTCTTCTACCAACACAATAATAAGCGTGGTGCAGTTAATATATTAAACAAAAAAAATACCAACCAACCAATTCAAGTAAAATTAAAGCATTAAACAATCAATGGAGATGTGAAAACACAAATAGAAAACTAATAACTACCATCTGTCTTATTTGAATTATTAGGTAGAACATGATCATAAGATTTTGCAATTTGTTACATTATTGTTTGTAATTTTCCAATAACCGTTATGCTGAATGAATCTCCACAGTGAACTGTTGGCTTACTGTGCATTCTTGGTGGATAAATGTTCATCTGTTTTGAAGTGTTACCTTACTGTTTTGTTTACACAGTAGTCCATCGGGTTGATTTAGAATGTAACAGGTATATCCAGTACCATTTTCCTCATGATTATACTGTATTGTACCGTGGTGTGGTGCGTTGTGTTAGTTTTTTACATACTATAGTGTTGCTGTATATGTATGGTGATTGATTTCAACTAAAATGTTATTAACGGGAAACAGAAATATACGTGCTTAACAAACATGATAGGTTAATGTTAATATGCTCCCTTTCTCTTTAGAATATTTTTGTAGGCTTCCTGGGGAAGACATTTAAAAGGCCTCGCTTTTGCATGTGCACAAAACCTGTTCATAAACATGCATGTGTATAATTTGTGCCTGTAGATCTGACCTTGCCTAATATGATCACATTACGAGATTTTTTGTGAGAGAGAAATAATTACCTGCAAAAAACAGGGAACTTCTTAAAACATTAATCCCTAATTTCACTCCTTAAATAGCTTGAAAAACTAGAAATTACCTTTAAATGAATTTCTCAGCATTTATACTAAAAATTAAAGTGCCCGTTACATTTTTTGTGGCTCAAGGATCCTGTCTCTTAGGTTGGGTGTCTAAAACTGAGCCATTTGTCATCTTCAGCTGAGAAATTGGTACTTGGAGGCTTAAAGGTATTCTCATTACCGGTTATACAGGAAACAGGGAGATGGGGGCATCGAGATAGCTCTTAGATATTGGAGGAAAGTGTGTAAAAACCATTGCAATGTAACCTTTTACACAAGTGCCATTTTCTGAATGCAAATGTCTCATGCTCTTTGGACTACTCTGAATAATAAGTAAGAGGCAATCTAGCGAAAGTCAGTCAGGGTGAAAGAGAATTGGTTCCGAGCAAGGCCTTTCCTCTCCAAATGGACAATCTTTTCTATTGATCGCAGTTGGAGCCTGAGTATAGGTTTGAAGAAATGGCAGGGGTGGGGAGGGGGGCAGGGAGACATTTAAAATTACTCTTTGACTTATTTAAAAGTTCTAGGAAGGATTTGCACAGTTGTCTTCCGCTTCAGTTCATCTGAGTTTCGTTTTGTTTAATACTTCAGTGAAGGAGCAAGCGCCTGTGATAGATGTCAAGTGTTGTCTTGGCCTTTCCCAAACTTTATTAACAACAGAGTCTCTCACATCATAAACAAGCCTTTGTTTGTTTGTTTTATACGTATTTGGTATTATAAAAGGTTTTTAGCACCCTTTTGGTAAGACAGAGTGGCCACACTCCACAAAGCTGAGCTGAATTCACATTGCTAATACTTATAAAGTAATTTTATAACCAAGTAAAATAGTAATTAGTTCATATTGTATGTGGCATACCTCCCCCACTCTACTCAGTTATTAAAGTTACTATTATTATACAGTGGTGGAACCATATGATATTTTGCACCAATTTAGATAGATTTAATATTTTCTACTAAATATATATTCTCTCACTGGAAAATATAAAATGGTCAACTTTGCTGTGTACCACAGGTTTGTTTTCTCCTTCATGAGAATGACAAGCAAAGAGTAAATCTGATTTAGGATACCGTAGGCCAGCTAGTAATGTTTGAATCACAGAACGATGGAGTTGGCAAAACCTTTTCAAGGTTGATGAAACTGAGGCCCGGGCCATGTGACTTGCCCAAGGCTACCTCACTAGTTGGTGGTAGTCGGGAGCAAAAACATATCCTGGCTCCCACTCGTTCCTCCGTTTTACATTGTTTGTGCTTCAGAACATTTGAGACTCCGTCCCGAAGCAGATCAATTTGGCTCAGGATACAAAAGAACAAAATGAGCTCTTTGGTAGTTGATTTCCTGTTGATCTTAATTATCAATCCAAATTATGGTCATCAGTGATTTCTAAATGGTCTTGCTTGTATGGAGCCATTGTCATTTATTGACAGTGTTGCCTAGAGTTAGAATACAAGAAATATCCTGACTTTCACCTATTGATTCTTTGAACCACTTAATTTCTGTTTCCCCAAATCTGAACATTGTTAAACAAAGTAGAGTTTGCTTTTGTGAAATAACCTGTGTATGGAACTGAATTTTGTATAAGCTGTGCCACTGCCTCTCCAGAAGGGCAGACCTGATCACACAAATCCAGGAAGGATGCACCTGAGCTAGTCTGGATGTATTCCTTAAAAGAGTTGAGACGTTTTAAGTGGAAAATGAACTTTTTTGTGTAGTTTGACATTTTGATGCAACATGCTGTCTCATTTAACTTTTTAAACCTCTGACGAAGATGGACACAGATGATCAACCTAGAGTACAGCGGTTTCATGTTGCTTTAGGCACTGGAAGACATTAATAATGACATTTTTTAGTAAGAGGTTTAGCGAGGGGTATTCAGAGTAGTTATATTTTTGGTGCCACAATTTTTTATATTGTTGGCATTTTAAAAGTTGCTTTGTAAACGAACTTAAAGAAAACTTAAAGCACTAAAGTTTTGATCAGATGGAAAAGAATTTTGACAAAAATGCAATTTTAAGATAGCACTCTTGAAACTAGTTGTGCAATGACTTATTCAAGTTGTCTTTATTCAAGGAAAGAAAAGAAGAAAAGTAAGTCATTAGACTTTAAGTTTCCAGTTAAAAAGAGAAGTCACAAAGCTAATCAGTGACTCTAAACAAAAATTTACTGGATGAATTGTATATATAAAATTCTAATCACCTGTGATTCTAGTTAACATTTTATAAGCTTTGTAATTTACAAGGGCCTCTATTTTTATTTATCCAAAATTATTCTTTTTGTTCATTTCTCTCAGCCTTTTGCAAAAGTATGCAAGAGTGCTGAAACTTGGATAAATCAGGTCATGTATACAGAGAATATAATCTAAAAGTTATCTTTTAAGAGGATTTTAGTAATGTCAATTTTTTTAAAAAGAAAGCACTATGTGACCATAACATAAGTATATTTTAAAGAGGGATTAAAATTAGATTAAAATTAAATGGATTCATAAAATTGCTATTTAAATACAGTATTTACTTTTGCAATTGGAGCATGATTCCACAACCAGCTGTTGCATTTCATTTCACTTGTCTAGGTTAGAGTCTTTTAATTTGTAGTTAATCGTGATGTGAAAAGCCATCCTCTCTCTACTCCATCAATCTTCTCCATCCATTTTTGAACATGCTAAAGCACTTTGATCTTGCCATAAGTGTTGTCCTACGCCACTAGGCTGTGTTCACTAATGGGCAGCCTCAGCTCAGTAGCTCTCCAATTTGGGAAAAGCAAGTACCTTCTACCATCAGCAGGAGCCAGATAAAATTAATCTTTACAGCTTGAATCTGTTTTTAATGGCATGACCAGTAAGCATAGCGATGTCTGAATAAGGACAATATTGGCATTAAATTTTATTAAATAATATGCAGGGAAGGCCCCATGTGCTACTTGGAATGTTATTTGGTTCTTCCCTTCTTCCTTTGGAGAGTGTGGATGAGGATGTTCTTAGGTAAAATGCAGCCCCAAGGCTTCCAACTTGTTTTAGTCTGTAGGGTAGGCTGTGATGCACAGAATCATTAGAAACTGGAATCCTCTTTCTTTTTATCTCTTCTACATTTCACACACATTGAAATAGAAATAGAGAAATATGATTGAGGGAAATATGATTTCCCAATTCTGTTTAATAGATTTAGGAAGATAGTGGCCTAATTTTTGATTTTACTAGTGCCTGTTGAAGGCAATAGAATAAACAGTATGTAAAAGAATAATCTTTTTTCGGCAAACTTAGCCCATAGCCTAATCAAACTGTAAATATAATTACAAATATAGGTTCTGAGCACCAGCTCACTAATTGGTGCCATGTTTTCATTTTTCTTGTTAGTTTTTAAGGTTTTAATTTTGTTACTTTTTTATATCTCTAAGTAACTAATGAACTTAATTGTGAAGGAGAGTTAGAGAAAGTTTAAGATTTTACTACATGTATTCAATTCGCCTAGATATGTTCTAAACTGACACTGAAGCATGACAAGATGTAGGTTATAGTGCATAACTATTCTTTACAGTTCACAGTTTAAGAACAAACTTAACTTTATGTACAAATAATAATTTTAACTAATTATATTTAGTCGTTGCTTTAGCAACAAAACTACAACATGGCTACCTTTAGACACACTTTTTTGTGAAAATTTTACTTGTAAACTGTACATGGTTTTTGACAGTATGAGCATGTAGAAGATACAGCTCAAAGCTCAGAAAACAGATATGGTTGATTGTTTATCCCAAATTCCCACATGAAGCCTGAATTTGTGTTTTTGTGTGACTTTTTGATCAAAAAGTTTACAACACATGGATTCCAGAATCAGGCTTTATAGCTTATAGAATTTGTTGTGTGGATAGGGTTATTCCACAGTATCTAGACTTCAAAACACAATGGTTTTGTATTTATAATACATTACCTGACCTTTTTTTCATAACTATATTTTCAAGATTACTCTATTCAAGTGGCATAGCCGTAGCTACAAAACTTCTCTCTTCTGGAATTACATACCTCTACAAATACATCCAAATGGGGATTAAAGAATGACAAAAGCATAGATTAAAATTAATTCATCTTTGTAAAACCATACATAAAGGTACTGTGGAATGACCCCTTAACAGTGTTTAAGAAACATATGCTGCAGTTAACTGATTGTCTCAGTTAGGGTGCGAATGTGTGAGACACACCTTTTTTGCACTTATGTACATAGTCCATGAAAGCAATGCTTGGAGCTTTTTTTTTAAAAATATGAGAAATCTGTGATAATAGTGGAAAAGCTGGTAAGAGAGGGTTCTCTCTAAGGCTTTGAGATGGAGGGGTTTTTTACTAGAAGGCTGAACTAAAAGTATGATGTTGCTTTGCTGTCGTGGAGGCTTTCTAGTTTGCTACCGCTCACCAAAAGACAAGACTGGTCACAGGTAACAGGTCAATGTCAATTAACAGCACTGAACAAGAGTAAAAGGACTTCATCTTTTAGCAGGACCACTGGCAAAAATTTTTTGCTTTTTAAATTAATCTTCATTGTAAACACCCCTCCCCCCACACACACACACTCCAGGCAGGTTTCTGGCTGATGTTTTTCTTTCAATGGTTGCAAGCAGTGAAATACTCTGTAAATTGCGAGATGGATATTCCCATTATGATCAAATTAGATTTCATCTTTCACAGAAAATTATCATTCTTCTATATCAGTTACATCAATTAATATGTATTTAAATGATAAATTGTTAATGTGCCCCACTATTTCCCCTTTAAGATCCAGAACCCCAAACCAAATTGGCAACCATTGAAAAGTGTAATTTAACAGTTAAGCATGGCCAGCATGGGCATTTCATTCCCTTCAACAAAGGAAAAAATGTTCGTGGCATACGTTTATGAATGACTTTATTTACCTTATACCTGCTCAGTGGAAGCTGTTTTTTGACTCACCTTTACCAGATTAGAAAGTGCTTCACTGTGCCACTTCAGCTTCCCGCTGTTTTAACTAAACAGAAGAGAACCAGCCAAAATCTTACATACATCAGAGCTGGAAAATAATGTTTGTATCAGACCCTCTCTGCCAATTTCAGCTCCCACATCACCTAACAGTTCACCATTTAACTTTTTATTGCCTCCAGATAATGAAGCCTAGAAAAGATCAAAGTTAGAAAGGTTTAAGGATAGATTACCACAGGCATTTTTAGTCCTTCACATCTTGGGCTGTGTTGCCCTTGGCCTGGAGAAGCCCATCCTGGCATTGGGGGAGTTGATATTAGTATTGATACCCATTTTGATAGTTCTCACTTACAGAGACAGGAAAATAAGCCAAAGCCAGAAAGCAACCCAAGCCTTACAGTTGTCCAATAGCTCAGGGCCAGTTGCGTAGAAGTTTCTTTTTTCCCCCCCCTTCAGCCATAATCACTTAGAGTCAGCCATACAACTAACAGCCTGACCACCTGACCAGCATTTCCATTGATATAAAATGTAAGCATTCATTCATTCTATAGTTAGGGACTCAACTTCAACCTTATCACCAACATCTTTTCTCAACTTAACTCGTGTTCTTGTGCTGACGTTTCCTTGTAAATCTATAAGCCACAAGAATATGTTTTCGTAAGGTCAGTAGAAATATAGTAAGATTTTAAGTCAGGAAGAATCGTCTATAAAATAGTAAGAATGAACCTAGAAGCATCACAAAAGATATCCGCTTAATTGATGGCATGACGTGCATGCTGACAACCACTGGGTCACACTCTTTGGAGCTTAAACACAGTGCTATGTTTAAATAAGTAAAATTAAAGAATGAAGTATAACAGAATGTGAATAACTTGAGACCCAAAAAAGGACCTCTATTATTAAGCCCAGAGAAGGGTTTAGTTTGACTAATTCATACCGTTTCTAGCCCCTTCACTTGTCCTTGCGCAGAGGAGAGCCACCCATCAATACTCCAAAGCAGGATTATTCCAGAGAAATTGTATCTTTAAATGGAACCCATCCTGAGTTATAGTACACCTAAAAAGAAAAAACGCATCACTATGAAATAAGTCACAGCTATTTGTAGATAGTGCATAAAACCTCACTAGGCATCTTCTACATCATATTACTTTACTTCAAAAAATACCTCTGTAACTAGACCTAAAAGTAACCCAACTTTAAGCAGTGCTCTTTTTTCTCAAAACACACAACCTAAAGACTTATCTGTCATAGAACTGCATGGTTGCAAAGCTTTATTTCTGTATACAGATGCTATTTGTTAATGATGGAAAGCAAATTATTTTGTTGCTATGGCTTTTGTGTCTAGCAGTTGAGAGAATGATATGACCATCATGTCATTGGATTCTGAGGTTATCCTTTTCAAAGTAAATTTCCTTTTATTATTGTTGTTGCTGCTTTAATTATTAGAAAATGAGCCATTTGTTATCCTGCCCATGGACCACAATAATTTAAATTAAGATTTTAAGAAAGATGCTCCTAAACGTACTCTTTTTGTAAGGGCTAAGTTTATGCATTAATATAAAAATAATCTGGTATCCATGAAAATGGAAGCACATTTTTGGGCAGAAAAATGCCAATTTAAAAATACCTATAGATAAGAAAAGTATTAACCCTGTGCAACAATTACAGATTTAAATAACGATCACAATATTTCATAAATATAAATTGTACCCATAATATTTTGCCTCCAAAATGCAATAGCTCATTCCCTCAACTGCTATCTATAGGGCAGATGCTTTTATTTCTTTTGTTTTTTTCCAAGTTATAGTGCTGTATTGCTTGTCTGTGTTTAAAAGTGTGCATTATGCAACTCATTTTAGTATGCTATTTCTATGTTTTTTTGTTCTTTTAATAAAATGTATAAATTTCTTGATTATCTCTTTTTTTATGAATCCATATTCACACATTAGGAATTCACTTAAAAGCTATTCATGTTCTAGTATATTAATCCTAATATTTAGTAATTCTAACCTAAAATTTAAATTTGTGACTTGGTCCAATGTTATATTTAATACATAGAATAAATTCACTTCCAAATATACCTTCAGTATTTTCAATTATATAGATAATACATTCATTGTATTAGATGTATTATTCCTGTAATATTGAAGTCAATAACACAAGAAAGACACATATTTTGGTAAAAGAAAACTAAAAATTTTGAGATAATGCTTACTGTTTTCTATGCTGCTTCAGAAATTCTGAGGCATATTCTAAGATACATTATTAGAAGTTTATACCTTCCAAGTTATTCATTTCTATTTTGCATCTTCAGTGTAACATATGGAACCAGTGCCAATTCATTCTTTTCAAGACGGGCAGCAATGGTTTCATAACAATGGGATGCATTAATTTTTCCATTAAAATGTTTTCTCTCACTTAAAATTGGTATTCTCCAACAAATGGCACAGGAATGAAAAGATAATCATTTTTGTTCTTTAAGAAAGCACAACGTAACTTGGTAATACTTTATTCTGTCAGATTTCTAAATATTTAAAAATACTAATTGAGAACTTCTTCTCATTGGCCACCATTTGTTTGTCAAGCTCATAGCAAACTGAGGTGAGGAGACTGGATGAGAGGTTGTGACAGAGTAAAGTATTATTCGTGTGTCTACAACGATGAAAAGGGCCAGGGAGAAGGTTGGGTCCTTGTCCAGTATCTGCTGAATCACACAGAGCTACTAGCTCCCTTGGCCCTTATGTCCTGCTTTACTATCTCTAAGTGTGGTTCCACTATGGCACTTCTTGATAAGCTGACTTTGTGCCCTTTGATGTGTTGTACATGCTTCTGTGAGTCTGTGATAATCCCAGCACTAAAACCAGTTCAGTATATAGACATTTCCAAGAGGTCTCTGGCCTCTTCAGAATTCAGTTTATGTGTTTCTCTTTGAAGCTGCTGAACGATGGGTGAGAATTCAGGGCAGGCATTCCTGACCATCTTCAAAATGGAATTTCTGTTGGCCAGAAGAAAGTTGACCCACAGGCAAAACCGGATGTAAAACAAGTTTCCCTTGGCGTTTTCAACCTCTTTTTCCAGCATCCTTCTAAGCCCCTCCTTTTCTCACCCCTCATGGTGGCCTCTAGCCCTCTAGAAGCCCCATGGTAGCAACTTATCAGGCCTGCTTTCCCAGGTAGATCTGGACTTTTCTCTTTCAGAACTTTCCTGTTGGGATCTCAGACTATGGAGAGCAGCTTAGTTGTGATACATTCCAGTGTCAAAGATTGGCAGTGCTTAATGTGTTGCCCCTCCTGAGAGCGTTTGTATGTAAAAAGGCATGACTCTCCAGTGATTGATTATCAGATGGCCACATGCGTAGATGAGGGAGACATGTTTTACTGAGGCAAACGTCTAGGCATTTGAACAAGAGCCTGTAGGCAGTGGTCAAATTCTTATGGATAAGTGGTGCAGTCATTTACCACCTCAAGAAACCCAACACAGGAAGACTCTTATAATTTTGTTATTGTTGGGAAAGTTCTGATATAATAATGAACCTAAAATACTGACTAGATAGTGAACATCCCAAAATTCCACAGACCAGAATCTACTCCCACGGTCAGCAGCTGTAGTAGAGAACATGACTCAGTGACAGGCCTGATTTTCTGGAGCAATCTAATGCATATACTTGTGAAGATTCAATGGATGGACGCATGCTCTGATTTTTCACTTGTCTCTTTCCTCTACTAGAAATTCCCATTTAACTGAGCCCTCCCAGATTTTCCTTTCAGTGCCTGCACTTACACTTCTCCCTCAGGCAGGAGGACAGTCAGAATCTGGGGAATAAAAGCCAAGAGCTCCAATGACAGAAAGGGCAGCCACCCGGACATAAGAGTGAGAGGTTTGTGAGAGGATCTGGAGGTCTGATTCCAGTCCTTACAAACAGACGCCCAAAGCAAAACCACAGCATTCTGAAGTGGATGCAGAAATCAGTATAAGAAGGAAGTTCCGGTCAGTGCAGCCCAGCATTTTTGTGTTGTGCATGGAAACAGTGCAGTGCAGAGGCAGGCAGGGCAGCCGGGGCAAAGCACAACAGATGCCAGAAAAATCATACGTTTCCCTGGTGAGAGGGAGAGTTCTCCCTGTAAGTGATTCAGCGCATTGCATGCATGTACACGTGCAAAGAGATAGACTGGTGAAAAATCATAGAGTAATGGGGAATGAATAGCAGCAAGCAGTAGCAACAGCACCTGTTAAAGCAGACAGCCTGTTCATTAACAACTGGACTTGAAATAACGCAGAAGGAATCTGAGGAGTCTCCACAGTCAGCATGTTGTTAGAGACATGGCTCCAAAGATGATGGTCAACCCATTGAGGATCAATGTGGCTCTCAAGAAAAGGGTAGGGAAGAATAGGATCAGGACTTTGCCTTTAGCCTTCAGGACCTGAAGAGTTGAATGATTGTTTGTTGGGGAAATTGGCAGTTAAGAGGGAATCATATCTATGTTAATTATAAATATATATATTATAAGTGGTTATTGATGTGCCTTTGTTAACTATTTAATAAATGTCTGTGTAGTCCATTCAAAGTGCTTTGGTTCTTCTCAATTTTTATTCACAAAATCCCAGAGAAATTCATTCACGGGTTGTTATACTAGGAAAACCTGAATTCACATGACTCCAGGCAATCAGTGTTCACAATTTGGGGCTGCAGGTAGGGGCTGCTAATAAATGAGGCATTTGTGCTATCAGTCACATCCCAGTTCGATCGGTGTACAGGACCTCACTGAATATCAAGCAAATGTTTACCATAAACTGAGCCCCAGCCAGTGGTAGAGACCACTATAGTAAGCAGCTCCTTTCTCCTGATGGACACCATCAGAGATATTCTGGATCCTGAAGATGTGTAGGACCTCAAGAATCATTGGGATGAGACTGTGGGGCCAGAGAAGCACCCAAACCATTAAAAAAAATGGCCAAGGAGTATTGAACATGCAGCCACACCCACTATCGTTGTCCAGTACTTCCCACATCCTGGAGAAATTTTACCGAGTGGTAAAAATAAAAATATACAAATCCAGATATTGTTAGTGGGCTTAGGGAAAGGCCAGTCTAAGAATAACCTTTGAGTAATAACAGACTAAGTAAACTTTTAAGTGTATTTTAAATTGTTATTGTGTCCACATTCACTGTTATCCCACTTGACCCTTCTCCTATCCAATCCACCCTGCACATTACTGCCGGGATCATTTTTCTACAGTCAAAAATTGATTATTTCACTTCCCTGACTAAAAATCTTCGATAGCTCCTCACTGCCTGTGGAATAAAGCCTACACTCTAACATAGTACTCTTTCGTGCTCTGGCCTTAGGCTTGCCCTCTAGCTTCGTCTTTCCCCCTGCCTTCTGTAACCTGTACACTCCAGACGAGCCAAACCGCTGTTAGAAAAATACAATTAAAAACGAGATCTTCTTCCAACCCCCAAATCCTCTCCACAAAGGTAGTAGTGAAAGAAAACACCTTTATTAGTGAATACACATTAAACCAGAATGGGACGTGCATCATAGGCAATCTGCTAAGAGATTACAAAGACAAAAAGGAATCTCACTCCCTTATATAGCCAAGCAGATACAACCCGTTATATACATGTTTTCAAGATAAACAATAACTAGTCCGCAAGTAGGAGGCTTGACAGCACCCTGTGTCATTCATAGTTTGTCCTAGCTTTATCGTCATAACTGGGGAGGCCACCTGTGTTGACTTTATCCATAGAAGAAACAAACTTCTCACACCTTTAGCACAGGAGGTAGTTTTGCAGATTGGAGCAAGGTGCCCAGGGAAGTTAGGCTCTCTCCCTGCTACAGGATGGGGCTCTATGTCTTTCTCCTTTGATGTCTGCATTTCTAAGAGATGGCTCCCAGGTCCATGAGAAAACATTCCAGAGTTGTGAGATTAGTGAGAGGCTTCTTTAGCCATTAAAGAGATTTACATATGAAGAGGGCAGAGACAGAAATTTTGAAAGGAAAGGGAGGGGGTGGCAGAGAAGTCACCTCCTTTATTTTCAACAAGGAGAATCCACCCTCTTATTTTTAATTTGTATTTGCCCTTACATCACTCACCGTTTCCCAGATCCATACCATAGTTTCCCATATCTATGTGCTATTTTTCTCTCCACTGGGAACACCTTTCCCTCTTCTTCCTCCTCTTCTTTGCAAACTCATCATTCAAGGTATATGTCAACTATCAACTCTTCCACTCAGATGCAGCTAGTATTTATTTAGTGCTTACCAGGTAATCTCAAAATTCAGTATCCACCTCCCCTACATTGACTTTATGCCGCCTCCGTTGAGCTGGGCTTCTCAAAGGCAAGAACCAGGTCTAGTTGATCTTGACATCCTTTATGATGCCTCGAACAGTAGCCACACAGTAAACGCGTAATAGATTTTTGGAGAAATAATCGACTAAGAAATCAGGGCACTTTTCTTGTAAAGAAGAAAACTTCATTCAAATAAAAGGGATTTATGTAATGATACAGGGAAATTTCACAAATTCCAATTGCAGAAAGAACAACGGGGCCTCGTAGAACTGAAAAGTTATCAGGTGATTTGTTTCTCCTCTCTGAATCTCTGTCTCTTTCTCCTCTAGTCTCCTGCTTCTCTCTGCAAACCAGTTTTCTCTGCTTACTTATCAGCACTCAGGTGACTGATCAGGGCTACTCTCAGAATGGTGGTCTTATCCTAAGAGTCTATATCACTGAGAGCCTGTACCAGAAGTACCTAGTAGCTTGTAACACGTAGATTACTGGGACCACTCAAGAGTCTCTGATTCAGTGGATATGGGATGAAGTATGAGAAATTAGAATTTCTAACAGGTTCCCAAATGATTCTCACAATCTGGGGACACAATTTGAGAACGATTATTCAATTTGACCTTCAAGCTTGGTTCCCCACCAACAATAGACTCAACGACTAGGCCCCAATGCCTGATTCTCATAAGAGAATGTTATTGGTGAGTCAAATCTTCATCCCTGTTACACTTAGTTGTGGCCCAAAAAATGGAGTCACATAGTACATAAGAAAGGTTGCCGCTTTGAGGCTGTGGGCTGGGAAACTTTTCAAAGAAGGTGGATCCCTAGTACGGTCACTCCCATGGCTCCTTTTAAAGCTCTAAGAATCTTCACACTGAACTGGATCCTTGGTCTATGCTGCTCAATTCTCCATAGCCGATAGAGCCACTAAGGACATAATGGCCATCTCTTGGGCATCTCCAGCTACTCACCTCAAAGTAAATCAAATCTTTACATCCAGCCCTAAACTTATCATCTTCCCTCTCAAATATGCTGCTCCATCCATTTATCCAAGCAAGAAACCTGGGAATCACATTTGACTCCTCATCCCCCACCTTCTATATCCAGTCTAAGTCCTGTTAACTCTATCTCCTGGTTATTTTCTCTATCCCTACTGTACCTGGTTAGTTTAACTGGACACCCTGCCTCCAGTGTTGTTTTCCTCCAATCCGTTCTTCGCGTGACTGTCAGAATGCTCTATCTAAAACACCTTCCCAATCTTAGCTCTTGGGACAGCTGTGTTAGGCCTGGGGCAGCTAAAGCCTGGGCCTCTAGTCTCCATCGGCATGCAGCCGCTACTCTCCCTACATCAGAATGGCATGTGAAGGTTATCATGCTATGTATACTATGATATAATATGAAAAAAGATTGGGAAGCTATGATCAAAAACACAAGTTGGACTATGTTACTCCTCTACTTAAGACTTTTCAATGGCACCCCGTACCTCCCCGGATAAAGCCTAAACATACCTTGCAATAGCCTATAACACCTGGCATGATCCAGTCCCTGTCTACTTCTCCAGCTTCTTCTCTTGCCACTGCCTGCCTTGGACTTGCTACTTCAATAGCATGTAAATGCTTGTAGCTTCCAGCACACGCCCTGCTGTTTCATGCCTGTGAGCCATTGCTCATGGTTGCCTTTCTGCCTGGAATGCCCACCCTCCCCCTTTTTTGCCAGGCTACCCTCTGTTAAGACTCTGTTTAAGTACCATATCGCCCAGGAAAACTTCCATGTCTGCTTCCCATCTCCACCAGTGTACCCCTCTTTTAAAAAACTCTCATAATACCTTGAGCATACAATTGTCATTGGATTTACCACACAGCATTAGAATATTGCCTGCTTTTCCCACTACCCTGTGCATTTCTTGAGGGCAGGGTCTGTGTTTTATCCATTATTATACTTTCAGCACCTAATATAGTGATTAAAAAGTATCATACAACTCAACAACAAAAAAACAAATAATTCGAAGATAGATGAAGGGAAGACTTGAGCAGGTATTTCTCCAAAGAAGATATACAAATGGCCAATAAACAGATGAAAAGATGCTCAACATTGGGGACAGCCCGGTGGTGCAGTTGTTGAGTTTGCACACTCCACTTCAGTGGCCTGGGGTTCACAGGTTCAGATCCCAGGCACAGACCTACACAACCCTCCTCAAGCCACACTGTGGCAGCCTCCCACATGCAAAATGAAGGAAGATTGGCACAGATATCAGCTCAGAGACAATCTTCCTCAAGCAAAAAGAGGAAGATTGGCGCAGATGTTAGCTCAGGGCCAATCTTCCTCACCAAAAAGAAAAAAAAAAGATGCTCAACATCATTAGACATTAGGGAAATGCAAAGCAAAACTGTGATGAGATACCACTTCACACTCACTAAGATGGTTATTATTTAAAAAATGGAAAAGAACCAGTGTTGGTGAGGATGTGCAGAAATTGGAACACTTGTGCATTCTGGTAGGTATGTAAAATGGTACAGCCAATAGGGAAACAGTTTGGGAGTTCCTCAAAAAGTTAAACATAGAATTACCATATAAATCAGCAATTGCACACCTGGATATATACCGAGAATTGAAAGCAGGGACTTGAACAGATACCTGTACACCAATGCTCATAGCAGTGTTATTCACAATAGCCAAAAGGTAGAAGCAACCCAAGTGCCCTTTGATGGATGAATGGATAAACAGAATGTGTATATACATACAATGGAATATTATTCAACCTTAAACATGAAGGGAATTCTGACACACGCTACAACATGGATGGACTTTGAGAACATTATGCTAAATGAACTAAGCCAGCCACAAAAGGACAAATACTGCATAATTCTACTTATATGAGGTACCTAGAGTACTTAAATTCATAGAGATAGAAAGTAGAATGGTGGCTGCCAGGAACTGGAGGCAGGGAGAACGGGGAGTTATTGTTTAATGGGTATAGAGTTTCAGCTTTAAAAGATGAAAAAAGTTATGGAGATGGATGGTGGTGATGGTTTGCACAATGTGAATGTACTTAATACCACTGAACCGTACACTTAAAAAAATGGTGAACATGGTAAATCTTTTCCAGCTTTATTGAGATATAATTGACATATGTGTAAGTTTAAGGTGTACAATTTGATGATTTGATACACATTTAGATCGCTAAATGTTTACCACAATAAGGTTAGTTAACACATCCTTCACCTCACATAATTACCATTTTGTTGTTGTTTTCATTGGTATGGTGAGAACATTAAAGCTTTACTCTCACAGCAACTTTCAAGTATACAATACAGTATTGTTAAATATAGCCACCATGCTGTACGTTACATGCCCAGAACTTATTCATCTTATAACTGAAAGTTTGACCAACATCTCCCCTTTTCCCCCACCCTTCAGTCCCTAGCAACCACCATTCTACTCTGTTTCTATGAACTCAATGTATTTCAATTCCATATACAAGTGAGATCATACAGTGTCTTTCTCTTTACGACTTATTTCACTTAGCATAATACCTCAAAGTCTGTTCATATTGTTGCAAATGGCAGGATTTTTTTTCTTTTTTACGGCTGAATCATATTCCATTGTATATATATATATATCACCTTTTCTTTGTCTATTCATCTTAAGATGGCAAATTTTATGTTACGTATAATTTTCCACAATTAAAAAAAAAAAAAGCAGACGACAGTGCTACTTCGATTCCAAGCTTGGACGCAAGAATCCCACGTGCAAGACTGGGAGCCATAGTTCCTACGGATCAACCTCCCTCATTGTACCACCCAGTCATTTCCTTCTGAGGCTCTGCCATATCCCCCGGAGCACTGAAAGGGTACAGTGTGCACAAGAAAATAGCAATAGTTTCCTAATTGAATGTCCTTCCTTCTGTTTGGTCTTCTAAGTCTCCCAGGAGGTTTTCCAAACCTCTCTCCCATTTTGCCTTTTCTGTCTTTCTTTTCCATTCCCAAGCCTTCACTTCTATTCCTTCCCCCTTTGAGACTATCTAGAATAATTCCTTAAATAAAGCAATGCTTAAAAGACAAACAGCATCAACAAATGGGATGGGAGATGGCTTCTCATTTGTGGCTCAAAAGCAGATCAGACAAGGAAGAATAAATTATTGGCTACCCTCATGATATGGTAGGCAAAAATACCTATAGCACAGAGAAAAAAACACAAGCTACTATCAGTAAATGATCCTCGGTATAAGTAAAATGGAAGCAGGAGTGCATTATAAGGATATGGGTCTTTATTTGTCAGAGTTCTTCAGGTTACAAGTGACAGACTTCAAAATAAAGCTGGTTTAAGAAAAAAAAAGACATGTGTTAGGTCAAATAGTTGAAAGATCCATGAATGGGTTGGCTTCAGGCACAGCTGCATGCTGGTGCTCAAACTGTGAGGTTAGGAATCTGCCACTCTCCTTTTCTCAGCTCTGATTTCCTGTGTGTTTATCATTGAAAGGTCCTTATTGGCATCTGACTAGATTAGCAATACAGAAGAAGAGAGTGCACCGTTCCCAATGGTTCCAGCATAATTCCAAGGGCTGATTTGTTGGTCTAATTTTGGGCATATGATTGTACCAGCTTAGATCACCTGCTCATTCCTAAAGGTAGGGATAGAACATTCTAATTGGCCAGGTTAGAATTTATGCACCTATTCTTTGAACCAGAGAATGAGATATCTTTGCTCAAACTTTATGGATTGAAAGAGAGAGAGAGAGAGAGCTGGTCTCAAAGGAAAACCAAAGTACTGTTCCCAGAACAATTGGGAATGTATGTTGGACAGACAAAAACAACACACGAATTTGATAGCCTACCCAGTTTACAAAAGGTCTTCAACTAATATAATGCCACTATACCATATAAAAATAAAAATGTACTCATGCCTTCTATATACAGACACAATCCAAATTTTTGTATCCCAAGTGTACCCAACGTTAAATTCAAGAACTTTCAGGGATTCACAGTCATCTTGGACAGGTATTGATGCAGCCCCCCTGGTCTCACATCTATGTGGATGATACATTTGACCCCATCCAAAATACCCAATGTCCAATACTGGAGGGAAAACAGGATGAACTAAATAAAACCTCCCATTTGGAAATGGAAAAACTGGATACAATGCACAAAGATTACCAATCAATATCATAACAATTCATGTATCACATACATGAATAGCAAGAACTCCCTGACCTAGCAACAGTAAGTTCTTGGTCAGCCAAGCTGGATGTCTCATCTTCTGAGAGCATCTCCCTTGTCCATTTTCTTACTTGGCTGCTCTTTAAAGGGTCATCAAAGAATCCTACCCTTCTGGGGACTGCATCATCTCAGCAACCCACTTGCTGTAGATGTGAGTTCAGTGACTTGGGGATTGCCTTAGGGGTCGAAAAACCATAGGCGTTTGATTTTTTGGCCAGGCTTGGCTTTTCTCTGGCAATGTGTTTCCTTAAAATTCAGTAGATACATCACTTAGCATTAAATTTAGTTTCCTATAAGATAAAACCCCCAAATAATAGTGACCTATCTAAGATCGAAGTTTAGCTCTTTCTTTCATAAAAGAAATCTAAAGGTAAATTGTCCAGAGCTGGTATGAAGTACAATACTTCCTTTTATCTCTCTCCTCCACCATCCCCAGTGTATGGTCTTCATCCTCATGGCCCAAGATGGCTGATAGAACTCCATCTGTCATATCCACATTCCAGGTACTAGGATGGGGAAAGGTGAAGAAGGGCATATCTTCTCCCTTCTAAGGAGACTTCTCAGAAGGTCCGCAAAACACTATTGCCTATGTCTCATTGACCAATCTTAAAGGCATGGTCATGCCCAACGGTAAGGGAGATTGGGAAATGTAGTCTAGTCTTTTATTCCAAATGGCAATATGCCCAGATAAAAGTTGGGAATCTGTTACTAAAGAAGGAGAAAATAGATGTTGAGGTAGGCAACTAGAATTCTACATTCTACTACAACAGATTCAATTTAAATTCTATTTTATGAAGTGGTAGTCAAAGGAAGAGAATGTTGACAACTCGTGTCCTCGAATCTTCACACTAGCTTAGAGATTTCTGTCTTTTGGCAACAGGTCTTAGGACTCTGCCTAGGCCCCCTAGTCCCTCAATTAAATGATCTCTATCTTGGCTTTTGCATTGGGGTCATTACAAAGTCATCTCCAGGTAGGGGAGGCACAGCTAATCTTCCTTTTTCTTTAAGATGCATATGAGCTATTGGCTCTCCTTTTGATAGGAGTAGGTGGTTGGGGGATACCTGGGGATCTGGATTTTCCCAGGCCTTATTCTTATGTTTTATTGTTTCCTTTTTTATCTACTCATCTCTACACTCTACCCATTCTCCGAGCCCTAAAATAACCCTGGTTACTGAGACATCACTCATAATAAGATCATTGTCAGTGGGTTTTCCCCCTTGGTCTGGCAGAGAACTTTTAACAGAACCTACTTAAGAAAGGCCTAGACCACCAATTATATCTTCTGCTATGGTTGCCAATTCTTTGCCACTGATTGCACCAGCTTCAGTTTTGAGATACCAAATTATGGGACAATCGGTCAATTTAGACTACAATCCATAGGTAGAAAGCACTTATCTTAGAAATGCTGTATTTCTTTCTATATCTACTTGCAGACTTCCTAGGTTTTAGTTCAAATTAATTCCTCTGTTGTAGAACTTTGGGGAAAGCAACAGAAAGTAAGTAGTAAATGCCAACATCCTGATTTCTTCCCTGTAATTTCTCTTAACACTACAGCCATTTCTCTTTGCATGTCTGCTTTATTTTTCTTTGTTCAGAACAAATTTCTTTGTTTCTCTGAACTTTCTGTTGGTCCTCACAATGCTTAGGTTAACATATCCTCAGTTTAATCAAAAGCACAAGGACTCACCAGAATTCCTGAGTCCCAAATTCAAATTCCATAGGGAGAGAATCAAACTGAATCAGTTAGATCAGTTGTCCATCCATCCTCAAAGGACTGTGTACCATGAATATGGCAGACAGAACTCTCCCCTGCTGTTTTGGAGTATTATTCTCAAGGCAGAGATTTGGTTGTCTGGACAGACAACTGAAAAGGTGTCTGCTACAGACATAATCGTAAATATCTATGATACAAGATAAATCCCACAAGAAAGATACAAATTAGATGGCATAGCGGTATAAAATAAGAAGAGATTTCTTACAGTGAAAAAGCTTCATGGAAGTGATGTCACAGGCAACTACAAGCCAGGGAATGCTAAGAATTACCAGCAAACACCAGAAGCTAGAGGAGGTAAAGAAGAATTCTCCTCTACAGGTTTCAGAGGGAGCCTGACCCTGATGGCACCTTGATTTTAGACGTCCAGCTTCCAGAATTGTGAGAGAATAAATTTCTGTTGTTTTAAGCTATCCAGTTTGTGGTATTTGTTACAGCAGCCCTAGGAAAATAATATGCACTCTAAAGTGACAGCTACCCTGTGCCCCAAAGCCTTACCTTATCTCTGAAGGACATCTTAATTAACGGCTTCATCATTACAAACAGTGACTTCAAATGGGGAAATCCTCACTGTTAATCCCCCCACCCCTCCAGCCTCTCATTCCCTCCAAGGATCTTTTTCTTGTAACTCATTTCTTAGTGCAAAATTATATATAATTTAGTCTTTCTACTATTAAAGAAAAGACCCTATTAAAAAACCAAATTACTTTTGGTAGTGATGATTTATTGTGTAACTTGTTATGGATGCTACTCCACAAACTTGGGTATGCAAGAACTATCATTTCTTTATTTTCTTTAAATCAAGTTTATTTCAACTCCACATCTCTGTGCTGCCAGACTGGCAAAAAATTAAATTCCAATCACTTTCTGGAGCTCTCTACCCTCCTTAGGATCACACAAACATGCAGGAGGTTTGCGTGGCAAGTATCAGATAGGGAGAGTATCTCCAATCCTCAGGCCATCATGCTTTCCAGTCCAAGCCTGCATGGTACTGTAAAAGCAAGCAGTCACCCTTCTCCCATGCCTCGGAGAAAGCCACGGCACCTAGAATCTAGCTAGCCTTTTAAGGTTGACCACAAATCCTTTACTCCCAGAGCTTCTGCCAGGAAGCGGCCGGAGATCCTTACTACTCCCAAACTGACAGCTGTCAGTCCTTTCCAAAGCTTGGAGAAGTCTCACTCCTTCTTCTGCCCACTCCAAAGTGAACTACTTCCTTCCTTCCTCTCCTCTGAGAACAATCCTTACAATATTCTCAGGATTCCAGGTAAACAAAAGCTAGGGAGACAGACTTTGGGGCCTGCAACACAACCCACTCACTCCCCAGGAAAGAAAGCACAAAGGGCTTGGATTCCTTTTTGGAACAGGAAAGGGAAAATAGAGGGAGAATAAACACGGTATCTCAACAAATTACTCTGAATCACTGAAGTACCAGGATAAAATAATATTAAGAGCTTATATTTTTTTTGAACACTTACTGTGTGCCAGCCATTGTTCTAAGTGCTTGACATGTGTTAACTCATTTCAGCCTCAATTCAATCTGGTAGATACTGTTATCTCCAGATGTTGAAACTAAGGTGGAGAGTTGATGTCGCTGGCGTAAGTTCACATAGCTACTAAGTGGCAGGGCTAGAATTTAAATATAGGCAATTTGGCTCCAGAGACTGCACCCAACCTTTATGCTCTACTGCCTCTCAGTGGAACATATCATCTTCTTATTCACATAGGTATTTTAGGTCCTGGTAATTCCTAGACTTGGATGATTACCAGGTTTAATTCAGAACCTCGGAGACACCTCCTTCTTCCATACCTCCTCTACATCTGTAGGCCCTCTAAGAGCTGAATTTCTCAATAAGCCACCAAAAGGACAGATAGCCTTCTTTTTGTCCATTCTACAGATGTTAGCCCTTGGCACCAGTACCTTTAATATGAAGCACTATTATAAGGCAGTGTTTCAAGCCAAATAGTGTTAGATAATAGTTGGCCTTGATCATGTGCAGATCTCTGCTTCAATCTATCATGGCTAGAGTTAACTATATTCCAAAGGTTAATTGCTCTCAGTACACATAGGCTAGGCTCTAGCAACTTTATGCAGACAGAAACCTGGGGCTGATTTCTTCGGAAAGGGGCTGAGAGAGTAGTGGTCAGTAAGATCGTCAAATACCACAGCCCAGAGTCATGCTAAATAATGAAGACTTAATAGCTTTGGCTAGAGCTAAGCAAGTGTCCTAGTGTCATAGGTCAGGCTACGTAGTAGGTCAGGCCCTCCTTTCCACATGCCTTGGACTGGAAAGCTGCTGTCTTTTTCAGGAAGAACTTCCAGCTTAATAATATGCTGTAGTGGTGAACAAATACCTTCTTCTCACTCTTCCTCCTTCAAATGGTGACTATAGCCTCACGTCAGAGTTTCTTATAATCAATAAATCAATAATAAAAACACTAAAGATGAATGTAAAAGATATCTCTGAAATATACTGGTACCAGCTGGAAGGATTCTAGGTTAGGAAGTTGGAGCTTTTATGAATTTTGTTTTTGTTTTTTATTTTTTGTTGTTGTTGTTGTTGTGAGGAAGATTGTCACTGAGCCAAAATCTGTTGCAATCTTCCTCTGTTTTATGTGGGATGCTGCCACAGCGTGGCTTGATGAGCAGTACTAGGTCCACGCCTGGGATCCAAACCAGTGAACCCTGGGCTGCTGAAGTGGAGCTGGCCCCAAAGTCAGAGCTTTTGCCTGAAGATATGAAGACATGATGAGACATGATCAACACATTCATAGTTTTTCCAGTGCATGAGTGCGATCCACCCAAATGGGTCCCTCAGAGGTGTTAGTTGCAAGACTTGAGTAATTACGCAAGAAATGTAAGATAAGATTTTATGTTTTTTACATATATAAAATATCTTTTATTCTGCTTTCTTATTATTGCCCAATGATAATCATGACATGTTAGATCAGGAATCAGAATCAAAGATAGGACAAGGTCAGAAAAGCCAGGTACAATCAATTTTAAACTCATGAAATGAAGCCTAAGGAAAAAAGTTCATTAGATAAATAAGCCAGGCAAGAAAAGTAATCGTAAGTGGTTAGTCCATGATCAAATCCCTTTGCTGTTCTTTAAGATAGGAATTATAGAGACTTAAGAATATATATATTTAGTGATATTTTTCATCTTCCTGCTTAGAATCTTTGTTAAGATCAAGTTATAAAGCTCATAAGATCAGTAGAGGATTTTTCAAGACATGCATCAGTGAAACTCCTCCTACATGTGATTTTGTCTAAATCCTCTATATCCTTTTATGTGAATAAACTTAAATGGTTGTCAAGGTGAGTCAGTCTGCAAATGCCTGGGCTGGACAATCAGCCCTGCCTCTTTCTACTTTTCATATTTATCATGCTAACTCTTCCTTTGATGCTTTCATCCCTGCTAGCCTCTCCCCCAACTCTTTTCTTCCCTCTCTGTAAAAATCTGAATCATGTATTTCCTTCAATACTTAGTTCATTGCCCAATGATAATCATGACATTTTAGATCTGGAAGTACCTTAGAGCTCTCCAAAGCCCACTCATTTTATAAATGGGAAACTGAATTCCAGAGAAGGGACGTGACCTACCTGCTGGTCCTGAAACCAAGGTCACTTAATTCCCAACTTGGTGAACTTTTTACCCCTGTACACCAACTGAGGAGGTATTAGTCATATTCCTTTGCCCATCTACATTTAGAAACATTTGAAAAATAGATATGGATACAGAGGCATAAATATCAGCTTTATTCTTGATAAAGCTTGATTGGAGAATGTGGCCTGGATCTGTGGCTACAAATGAGCTTCCAATATCTGCCACTTGGCCTCTCCCCCACACCAAACTGGACTGACTTGCCAAGAAAAAGAGCAAAGAAGCCTATACCACGAGCATTTGCCACATGGCAACATTGTAGGGGAAAGCAGGCAGGTCTGAGCCACACATTCTCAACCATTTTTCCCAATTTTACCAAACATATAAGTCACTCCTCCTCTTGGATAGAAACAGTGAGAGAGAGGTAGGAAAAAAGAGCATAAGCTCTATCCAATATTTATGAGGGGGTGAAAGTCCCTCTTTTATAGACCAAAGGTGGGAGAAAGACACAAGGAAGAAAATGGTTCCCTCTAACAATCTTCTATTCCCAAAGAGTTTGTAAGTGACTCAAATCTGGGGTTATGTTTTGTCGATGGATGCTGTATATGAACAACTGCTGTTAATAATTGTCCGACATCTTATTCTCCTTCTTTAAGTAACAAAATTCTTATTTTCCTTTAGGAAACCACAAGTCCTCCTTACTCATTCAATGAAGTTATTGTAGAGCTCATATGCCTACCTCATCCCCAACCCAGTTCCACAGGTGGATATATGACCCAGGCCAGACCAAACAGGCACAGTATTAGATTTAGAGATGGTCAGGTGACACAAACTGAACCAATATGAGTTAAAACTGAGACTTTGCTTGAATTATTAGGAAAGAAATGCTGCTCTCTTTCTGCTGGGCTTGTTAAACCTGGAGAATGTAAGCCTGGAGTTGCTGATAGCCATCTTGGTCATCCTGTGGGAAGAGTTGGCCTAATAATGATGGAAACATAAGGAAAAGCAGAGCTGAGACATAGGCAATGAAGAAAGGGGGAAACATGGGGAAAATCCTGATGATATCGCTGAGCCCAGATACCCAGGCTTTTCTTAAGCCAGACTGACTCTCAGATTTTTTAACCATGCGAGCAAATGAAACCCTTTCTCCACATAGTTTTTTAGCCATCTGGAGTAGAGTTTCTATCATAACCAAAAGTCTACTGATGAAAACACCTTCTCTTTTGACAAGCCTAGAACCATTCCTCTCACTTTTGTGGTTTTCTGATCCACACTGTCCTTGCCTGTCTCAAAATCCACTAACTTAGCATTAGGATGACACAAATTAGTCCTTTGTTTTTACTCTCTTGCTTTCTGATTATTTTCAATGCATGCTTTGCCCTCTTCTCAGTTAGTTTCTAAATACTTGGATACCAGAAATCATGTTTTACTATCATTTTTTCTTTTCCTTTTTCCCTTCTTTTCCAGACTTGTTGAGACATATTTGACATACAACATTATGTAAGTTTAAGGTGTACAACTTCATAATTTGATATACACATATGTTGCAATTGAACACCACAATGAGATTAGTTAGCACAATCATCTCTGTTTCTATGAATTCAGTTTTTTTTTAGATTCCACATATGAGTAAGACCATATAGTATTCGTCTAGACAAAATGAAAAGGCAACTTATGGAATGGGAAAAATATTTGCAAATCATATATCTGATGAGGGGTTAATAGCCAAAATATATGAAGAATTCATACAGCTCAATAGCAAAAAAATGACGCGATTACTCTTCCTTAATCCTCACGTTGCTGGTAACTCAACAGATTGACTGAGTCAGCCTACTAAGAGCCTTGTATGGGCCTGACTACACAACAGGAATCTGGAAAATTAACTTTAGTCAGCATAACATACACTTATCTACTAGATCTTAATAATTATGATAAAATATTTGTTTTATTTGCTCATTTTATTGTAAACACACTTGTTAATCATGTTTTATTTTATTTTTCTGTAGATTCAACATTTAATGAGTTCAAAGAAATCTTGAGAGGAAAACAGGCTAATTTTTATCTTGGTACCCACTGAAGTAAGTTAAAGTAGCACTAAGAGACATGCAGGATACAGCAAAAGGTCCAACATATATGTCACTGGAGTCCCAGAAGGAGAGAGAAGGAAGAAGGGGACAGATGCAATATTTGAAAAAGATAATGACTGAGAATATGCTAAATGTGATGAAAGACATTAACTCAGAGATTCCAGAGGTTCAGTGAACATCAAGCAGAATAAATGAGAAAAAAAACACACTTATGTACAGTGTAGTCAAGCTGCTCAAACCAAAGTTAAAGTGAAAATCTTCAAAGTGTCTAGAGGAAAACCCCACATTATCCTTAGGAGAATAGTTTAAGAAAATAGCTGATTTAGTAACAAAAACTATGGAGAGCAAAGGACAATGAAATAACATTTTTTTTTTAGGACAATTAGCCCTGAGCTAACATCTGCTGCCAATCCTCCTCTTTTTTTGTTGAGGAAGACTGGCCCTGAACCAACATCATGCCCATCTTTCTCTACTTTATATGTGGGACCCCTACCACAGCATGGCTTGCCAAGCAGTGCCATGTCCGCACCCGGGATCTGAACTGGCAAACCCTGGGCTGCCGAAGTGGAACATGCACACTTAACTGCTGTGCCGCTGGGTCGAGCCCTGAAATAACATTTTTAAAGTATCAAAAAGAACAAAACAAAGACAAAAATATGGCCAACCTAGAATTCTATAATCCAAGCAGAGCCAATCAGAGTCCTTTCTCGAGATTTTCTATGAGTATTTTGAGGGAGGAAAGGTCTATCTACCTGTTTAATGTTCATTGCAGCATTATTCACAATAACCAGGAGGTAGAACCAACCCAAGTGCCCAACAACTGATGAATGGATAAAGAAGATGTGATACATATATATATATATATATATATATATATATATTATATATATATATAATGGAATACTACTCAGCCATAAAAAACCAAAATCATCCCATTTGCAATAATATGGATTGTCCTTGAGGGTATTATGTTAAGCAAAATAAGCCAGACAGAGAAAGACAAATACTATGATTTCACTCATATGTGGTTACCAGAGGGGAAGGGGGTGGGAAGGTGGGAGAAAGGGGTAAAGGGGCACATACATATGGTAACAGATAAAAATTAGACTATTGGTGGTGAGCACAATGCAGTCCATACAGAAACTGATAGATAATGACATGCACCTGAAATTTCACAGTTATAGACCATTATGACCTAAATAAAATAATTTTTAAAAAACCAGCTTGAGCAACAAAGATATTTATTGGCTCACATAACAGGAAAGTCCAAGGGCAGATCTGGAAGAGCTAGATCCAGGGGTCAATAATGCCATCTGGGTTCTCTGTTCATTTCTTAGCTCTGTGCCTCTCTACATGACACTTATTTTTTAGTTGGGCTCTCTCTATTTGGCACGGTTGCTGACAGTTCTCAGGCTATATTTTTACAACTCAGAATTAAACAGGTAGATAGACCTTTAGTCCAAAATACTCAGAAAATCTCGAGAAAGGATTCTGATTGGCTCTGCTTGGATCATGAGCTGCTCTCTGTACAAATCACCGTATCTAGGGGAATTCAGTACAAAGATAAGCTTAGTCTTGGTACCATACCCATCTCTGTGTCCACGAGAGAAATGTATCATTTGTGAAAACAATCCATATAAGGTAGTGAAGTGGGAATAGTTCCTACAATAAAGTGCTTTTGGGCAATCAAAGAGGTATCATGTTCACTACAGACCTTGACCCTTACATGTGTTGTTTTTTTACTTAAAAAATTAATACAGTTTCACCGTTAAAAAGTAAAAATTTACAGAAATGGAGTGTAGCATTTTGGTGAAAGCATGTGTTTTTAAATCAGACAGATGTGGGCTTGAAATATGATTCAAACACATCTTAATCCTGTGATCCTGGGTAAGATATTTAACCTTTCTTAGCCTCAGTTTCCTCATCTGTAAATTGGGGAAAATAATAATACCGACTTCATGGGTTATTTATGAGAATTAAATGCGGTAATGTATGGAAGTGCTAAGAACAAATGAAAGCATAGACTAAGCCCCTAATTAATGTTAGTTAAAATCACTCATAATATAGAATGTCCAAGGCATCACTATTCCCATCTTCTGATCTCAACTTCAGCCCACCAAAAGGTCAACAGTCTGGAGTATATTTCTCCACATTTCATCCTATATTTAAGTTGACACATGCTTCTTTTGTTCATGGAGTTATCCCAGGATAATATCATATATGCTGTCTTGAAACTTGATTTTTTCTTATCTGCAACTCTCCCCTCCTTCGTATAGCAATAGAGAACACGTCCCTTCTCCTATGTGAGGAATCCCTATTTCTGTCTTTGAATTCTTCCCTTTCCTGCCTTCTAGGGAAGCTTATACTATCACCAACTCCTGTAAAGTCAACTTCTTTCTTGCACCATGATCTTCCTCACCAATATTTGTGCTTTATCAAGTTCCTCTCTAATTTAAAAATCCTGCCCTAGACACTACACCGCTTTCCAGATACCTCCTTGTCTCTCTCCTCCCATTCATTGATACACTTTTCTAAATTTTTTTCCATATTTATTCTGTTCATTTCCTCATTCTTCAACCCACTCCAATCTGTCCTCCACCAGTCCAAAAAAACAGCCCTTATGAAAATCATCACTGGTCTCCATGTCACCAACTTAAATGAACGCTCTACCCTCCTCCTCCTATTTGATCTCTCAGCAGCATTTGACCCTATTAATCTTTTCTCCTTTTTGAAAAACACTTCTTCGGCTTCCATAATACCACATACTACTGGTTTTCCTTCTATCACCCTGGTCCATGCTTCACAGTCTCCTTTGCAGGTCCGTGCTCTTCTTCCTAGGCATTCAATGTTGGAGTTCCTTAAGGTTCTGTCCTAGTATTTCTCCCCTTATACTTTCCATGTTCATTCTCTAAGTGATCTAATCCACATCCACAGCTTCAATTACATCTAAGTGCCAATGACTCACAAATTAAATCTCTAGTCTAGATCTTGCTTGTAAGATCCACTCAATATATCGAAATTGATATCCTGAAAACCCTATAACAACACGTCCACAAATCAAATCCTCCTTCAGTGTCCACTATCAATGAATAGTGCGCCATACACCCAGTTCCAAGAGCCAAAACACTAAATGTCACCTTTGACTCTTCTCTGTCCTTGATCCCTCTATATTCAATATATTGTAAATTTCAGTTAATTTTACCACCTAAATATTACTAAAATCCATCAAATTCTCTCCACGTCTTCTGCCACCAGCCTGTCTTACCTGAAGTACTGCAAAAACCTTCTGGGTAAACTTTCTGAATCTTGTCTGGTTCCCCTGTAATATATACACTGAACTGTAGCCACAGCCCTCTTTTCAAAAAGCACATCTGATCATATCATCCATTTCTAAAAAAAAAAAAAATACTTCAGTGACTTTACATTGCTCCTAAGATAAACGACAAAGTCAGTAATGTGGTTGCAAGGCTTCTTATGGTTTGTCTTCTGCCACACTCTCCAGGCTCATCTCTTGTCATTGCTCACCTTATTCTCAGTCTAGCCACGCTGAGGGGCTCCCTCTTCCAGTAGGGCTTGTGATGATCCCTAATGTTCTTCCCTGCTGCTGTTTTATCTATTTAACTCCTCATTTTTCAGACCGCGGAGTAAGTGCCAACCATCTGCCCCACTCTACTACTTCCCAGTCTGTATAAGATTATTTTGTTTTATGCTCTTATGGAACCTTTATTACATTTTCATTTGGACTGATTCTGCATTGAGGATTCTGTAACTTAGTCTTTAGTTGTAAATGATTTTAATTTTTTTCTCTATTTTTTATATGAGTTGAATCAACTCGTATTTCATATCTTACTGGGTTTTTTTTTTTTGTCCATCTATGCTCTTTGTTTTCATATGTCTGATTCAAGGTAGTTTTCCATATATCGAAAAGCTCTTTTGAGGATGTATATAATTCAGTTTGGAGTATTGTTTTCAATTTTATTTAACTTCATGACTTTTTTGGAGATAATTTTCACCACCAGAAAGCCTTTGATTTATGTTTTCTATTTTTTCCAGTAGTTTTGTATGGATGTGGTCTGCTTTTATTTATTTCTGCTAATTTCACAGACAGGATTCCTAGTTAGAGAATGCTCTTCTGTCCATTCTGCCCTCTTCTGTGAAGTTTCTTTTATGGATGGTGCTGTTGACGCAAAAGAGAGAGAGAGAGGAGGGTTGATGCGTCTTGTTTTCCTTTCTTTTCCGCAGCATCCTTAATTTTCCCTTCTTATTTCCCTCTTTCCCTACACAGCCGCATCTCTAAAGGGTACCGACACCTCTCTACATATCTGATTCTCCCACCGAAGTGTGTGAGGCTGCCCCTGCTGGTCTCACACTCTTTCGGGCCTCATCTTGCAGTCAGTGCTGTGAACTGCCAAGTCCCAACCTGTGTTCATGATTTTGTCATTTAATGCTGTGTTTACATTCTGGGGTGATTTTATCTATGCCTCATCTAAGTCCTCTGGTCAAATCAACTCTTTTTCAAGGAGCTTCTTAAACCTCCTCTCCCTCATTTTCAGCACTCACAGGCTTGCAGCAGGAAGTGGGCAGCTAGAGCCCTGTTGGAATTGATTATTTTCTCTCCTTAAGGGTAATTTTAAGTTTGCAGTGTTCTCTGTCTCCTAAAAATGCTGAAGGCAGAGGTCATGTAGGCTTTTCTGTGTCCTCCATGTTGATTATATGGGTGTTTGAGTGGAGGATGTGGAAGAGATTCGAAATCAGGTAGCCATCACTGTTCGCTAATTCCACTTCCCTTGCTTTAAAAAATAATTTGATATCATACCTATGTTTTCCTAAAAGTTATTTCTCTTAGTTTTGTTTATATTGAGCTTTATAAAGATGCAGTCATACAATATATATATTCTTATTGGAATTTCATTTTTACTCATCATTCATAATATTCATCCATGTTGCTGTATAGATGTAGTTCACTCATTCTTACTTCTGTATAGCATTCTAATATGAGACTATTTATTATTCATATTTATATTATTCACACTACTATTGATGGGCACATGAGTTACAATTTTCTTATTTTTATTACTACAATCAGTGCTACTGTAAACATTTTTGTATATCTCTCTCTTTTTCTTTTTTTGAGGAAGATTAGCCCTGAGCTAACATCCGCTGCCAATCCTCCTCTTTTTGCTGAGGAAGACTGGCCCTGAGCTAAGATCCGTGCTCATCTTCCTCTGCTTTATATGTGGGACGCCTGCCACAGCATGGCTTGCCAAGCGGTACATAGGTCTGCACCTGGGATCCGAACCAGCGAACCCTGGGCTGCCGAAGTGGAATGTGCGAACTTAACCACTGCGCCACCGGGCCGGCCCCTGTATATATCTCTTGAGGCACATGTACAAGAGTTTCTCTCGGGCTGCACTGTTCAGTATGGTAGGCACTAGCTATGTTTCTCTACTGAGCATTTCAAATGGGCAGGTAAGAAGTGAAATATGCTGTAAGGATAAAATGCACACAGGATTTCAAAGAGTTGACTGTGTAAAAAAAGAGATGTAAAATATCTCACAGATAATTTTTATATTGATTACATGTTGAAATGATGCTGCACTGGATATATTGATTAAACTAAATGTGTTAAATTAATATCACCTGTTTCTTATGACTTTTTTTAATGTATCTCCAAGAATATTAAAAATTACGTATTTGGCCTGCATTTGTGGATCATATTCGATTTCTAGTGGAATGTGCTGCTCCAGGATAAAAACTTAGGGATAGAAATTCTGGGTAGAAGAATATGTGAATCTTTACCTTTATTGATAAAGCCAAATTATTTCTCAATGAGATTGTACCAATTTGTACCATCAGCAGTACTGTACAAGCTTTACCATTGTTCCACATCCTCTCCAATACTTAGATTGTCAGGCAATTGAATCAATGCCCATCAAATAGTTGTAAAATGATAACTTACTGAGGTCTTGATTTTCATTTTTCAGATTACTAATGAGATTGAGCACATTTTCATATTTTTAAATTGCTATTCGTGTTTCTGCTAATATGAAATGCCTATTTTGTCTTTCTCCTCTCTCTCTCCCCCTGCTTTTTTCTACTGGATTTTTAAAATGTTTTTCTTAACGATTTGTAGAAATGCTTTCTATATTTAAGATACCAAAACTTTGTCTGTTATGTTGCAAGTATTCTTTATTTATGGTGTGTCTTTTCCCCCCCTTTTTTTTGAGGAAGATTAACCCTGAGCTAACATCTGCTGCCAGTCCTCCACTTTTTTGCTGAGGAAGACTGGCCCTGGCCTAACATCATGCCCATCTTCCTCTACTTTATATGTGGGACGCCTATCACAGCATGGCTTGACAAGCAGTACCATGTCCGCACCAGGGATCCGAACTGACAAACCCCGGGCCCCCCAAGCAGAACGTGCGCACTTAACCGCTGCGCCACTGGGCTGGCCCCTTTTCACCTTCTTGACGGTTTGTTTTTATAAATAAAAAAATCTTAATTTTAATGTAGTTCAATTTGTCAAACTTCTTTTTATGATTAGTGCCTTTTTTTGGTCTTGAATCTAAGCTAGCCTGAGGTAATAAAGATATTCTTTTATAGTTTCTTCTAAAAGTGTTAGAACATGAACATGAAATTCATAGGCATGTAATATATCTCCATTTAGTTAAGTCTCCTTTAACACCTTTAAATACAGGTTCAGAAATTTCTCCATGGATGTCTTGCACATCTTTTATTATATTTATTCTTAGGTGCCTTCATAGTTTTCTAGCTTTTATAAAAGGTTTCTTTTTAAAAAAATTATCCTGTTTGTTGCTAGAATATATAAATGCAATGGAATTTATATACTGATCATATTGTGAGCCAAGTTGCTAAACCCTATTATTATTTGTAATAATTTGCACGTAGATTCTTCTTGGTTTTCTTTATAAAAAGTCATATGAGCTGCAAATAAACACAGTTTTGTTTCATCCTTTTCAATTTGAATTATTTCACATTTCAGTCCTTAATCCACATGGAGTTTATTTGGCTGTAGGGTATGAAGTGATGGTTTTATTTCATTTTTTATATGGATAACCAACTGCACCAGTTCCATTTATTGAACAACTAAACCTTCCTTACAAAAGGATTTCAGTGCCTCTGTCATATATCAAGATCCTATATATACATGTTTCTGGGTTCTACTATTTTTCATTGATTATATTATTTTCCTTCTCTGAAGAACTTTTAACATTTCTTGCAAGGCAGGTCTACTGGCAGCAAATTCCCTCAATTTTTCTTTGTCTGAGGAAGTATTTATTTCTCCTTCACTTTTAAAGTCTAATTTCACAGGGTATGGAATTCTAGGTCAATGGTTTGTTTTTTTTTTTAACTCAACACTTTAAATATTTCATTCCACTCTCTTCTTGTTTGCATAGTTTCTGAGGAGAAGTCACATATAATTTTTATCTTTGCTCTTCTATAAGTAAGGTGCTTTTTTGTTTCCCCTCTGGCTTCTTTCATGATTTTTTTCTTTATCTTTGATTTTCTGTAGGTTGAAAATGATATTCCTGGGTATCTTTTTTTGGCCTTTATCCTGCTTAGCGTCCTCTAAGCTTCCTTGATCTGTAGTTTGGTGTCTGACATTAATCTGGAGACATTTTTAGTTATCATTATTTCAGATATTTCCTTTAGTTCTTTCTCTCTTTCTTCTCCTTCTAGTATTCCCATTACACATATGTTACAGCTTTTCTAGTTGCTCCATAGTCCTTGGATATTCTGTTCTGTTTTTCTCAGTCTTTGTTCTCTTTGATTTTTAGTTTTGGAAGTTTCTTCTGAGATACCCTCAAGCTCAGAGATTCTTTCTTCAGCCATGTCCAGTCTACTAATAAGCCCATCAAAAGCATTCTTGATTTCTATTAACATTTTTTTTATCTCTAGCATTTCTTTTTGGTTCGTTTTTAGGATTTCCATCTCTTTTTTTACGTTGCCCATCTGTTCTGCATGCTGCCTACTTTATCTATTAGAGGCCTTAGCATATTAATCATAGTTGCTTTAAATTCCTCATCTGGAAATACCAACATCCCTACCGTGTCTGATTCTGATGCTTGCTCTGTCTCTTCAAATTGTGCATTTCGCTTTTCAGCATGCCTTATAGTTTTTACTTTGATATTCAGACATAATGTATCGGGTAAAAAGAACTGTGGTAAGTAGGCTTTTGGTAACGTTGTGGTGATGTGTGAGGAGAGGGAAGTGTTCTATAGTCCCATGATTCATTCTCAGTGTTTTAGGGAGCCCATCTCACAGGACCGTGACCCTCACAAGTGCTTCCCAGTACCTGCCAATCTCCCTGCTTGGGTGGGACAGGTTGGCTGGAGGGGGCAGTAGTTGGATATGTGCATTCCTCCACATCAATTAGGCTGTGAAAATACCCCAGCAGGTTAGGCTTTTGTTAACCAGTTTTCCCTGAGGGCAGGCCTTGTTAAGAAAAACTGAATGGCATATATCGAAATGGTTTCTTTTCCTTTCCCCCTGCCAGAAGCACGAGGGAGTTTTTCTCCAATACTTACTTCGAGAACCTGGTTGAGCTCCTGAATGTAAAACTCACAAAGGCAGGAGGTCCCTTCTATGACTAGGTCCCCGCTGGAGATTTTTAACTCTCAGACTTGTCCGTACTGAGCCTCCAGCACTTTGTCAATTACAGTTCAGGTTTTCCTACCCTGGCACTAGTTCTCACGGTGGTTTCTGGTCATGAATCTCTGCTCTAGTAAGCCACCGACTCCCTGTATTTGCCTGTTCGTCTCTCCAATTTTGGAGGCAGGGTTTTGCCCCGTGTCCTCACCTCTCTTACAGATCCAAGAAGAGTTGTTGATTTTTCGGTCTGTTGGGCCTTTACCTGTTGTTGCGATGGAGTGGTGACTTTCAAGTTCCCCACATGAGGAAGAAGAATCTAAAAGTTTAGCACTGATTTATTTGCTTTTAATGTTGAGTTGTAAGAATTGTTTATATATTCTGAATACAAGTCTTATCACATATATAATTTGGAAATATTTTCTCTCATTTGGTGCGTTAACTTTCACTATATTGATAGTATCATTTGAAGACGAAACACATTTTTAATTTAGATGAAGTCCAATTTAACTATTTCTTTCTTTCGACATTGTGCTTTTGGTGTCATCGCTAAGAAACTATTGCATAACCCAAGATCACAAACATTTATTCCTATGTTTTCATTGAAGAGCTTTATAATTTTAGCTCTTACATTTGGGTCATTGATCTATCCTTATACTTTTGATCTATTTGTGTCTTTGAATTTAAAGCATGTCTTTCGTAGACAGCATATAATTTGATCATGTTTTTTTTAAAAAAAAATCCATTCTACTAATTTGTACCTTTTCTTTGGAGTGTTTAGTCCATTTACATTTAATGTAATTACTGATAAGCTAGGACTTATGACTGCCATTTTGCTATTGGTCTTCTGCATGTCTTTTTTGTTTCTATTCCTCCATCACTGTCTTTTCAAGGCTACCTACATATGCAAACAAGTTCAAAATTGATATATATTTCTAGTGAATTTAGCCTTTTATTCTGTAGTGACCTTCTCTACCTATTAGTCTTTTTAATTTTTTAGTAATATTGGTATCCTAGCTTTTTTCATCTACTGTTTTGTCTGGTACACCTGTTTTTTCCTGGCATAGCTTTTGAAAACATTATTTCAGCCCTTGCTGGAAGCATTTACTTATTGAGATTGCTGATACATTTCGACTTGTCTCTATCATCTTAGTGTTTTATTTCTCTTCAAACTTCTTTTTCCATACTTCCCTCTAATTATCTCTTTCTCTCTCAACTGATTAAGTTATAGCACAATTTTTATATTTTGCTCTTTTTCATATTCCATTATCTTTTCCTGTAACCATTTGGGATCTATACATCAAATGATATTCTTTAAATGGTTATTATTAAAATTTTGTTTCATAACACAGTCTAAAGTTAAAAATAATACCTTATTCCCCCTCCCAAACAAAACATGGATGTTAGTACATTTTAACTCTGAGCAATCTTCCTCTCATTTTTGTCAACAACGATAACAACTTACACGACTTTTGATGCAACATTTAATTTTTGTCCTTTCTTAGGCCAACAAATTAGACATGGTTAATATTTAATACATAACATGTTTACTTAGATTGACATACATGCTTACCATCTAACCTGTTCAACATTCCTTCCTTTTCCAAAAACAACTCCTTTACTGTATAACTTGAACACAATAAAATGCACACATTTTAAGTATGTAGTTCAATGAATTTTGACAAATATGTACACCCACTGTTGAAGATTCAGCCATGTGCACATCCCTCACCCTATCCAACCCCGTCTACCTGCTGTGGGAAGTGCAGTCAGCAGACAGTGGGCCATGTGGAAGAGAGCTAGGAACTGTGGTCATCTGGAGAGTGCATGCTCCCTTCTGAATGGAGTAGCTGCAACTTTAGTCAATTGTTGCCACGAGGGCCCAGTGTTGTTAGTTCTTTGGATTTTTAATGAGATGCTGGAAATCCAAAAATTATCAAAAACATTCTGATTTTTAATCGTTGGCAATGGATTTGAATGTCTTAAAACACTCAGCAGGCCAACACAAAATATTTTCGCAGGCAGTCTCTTCTGCTCTGAATCACTATTTTTCTACTTTTGCTGTAGATATTTGGAGTCTTTATATTAGGTTGAAGCTGAGTTCCTCTCAACTTCGGGGTAAGCTCCACTGCAGAATAAAAATGTGTGCCTCTCAATCTCTTTCAGTTAAAAACAAAACTACCTGTGGAAGAAGAAGAACGAAAAGACAGACCACCAAAGTAACTGAGACAATCATAAAAACTCTCAACAAGGCCTTAATGGTGAGAAAAGATGAGAACTTTGCATGGTAGAGATGTGCCCTGACCAGGGCCTGTTGGGTGTCAGAGTTAAAGAGACAGCTATCACTTATGGGTGCAAGTAATGAGTTTCTCCTTTTCCTCTTACGAGGAGTTTGGTGGTTGGCAGCTCAGGGTTGGTTTAGTTGCTCAAGATCAGTCCTGATTCCAATCTTGCTTTTTTGCCATTCTTGCTATTTGTCTTTTTTTCCTGTGGGCTTAAGATATCTATTGTAGCTCCAGGCACTGCATCCATGTTCCAGACAAGAAAAAGGGAGAAATCAAAGGAAAAGAAAATGTGTATGATAGCTGAGTCTCTATCTTCTTAGAAGGAAAGTAGCCTTATCTATTAGAATTCTATTTACATTTAACCAGCTAGAACTCTGAAACATGGCCACCCTTAAGTTGCAGGGGAGGCTACCCTGAATAAAGAGCTCTGTTAAGAAAAAAGGAGGAAATGGATATTGAGGAGGCATTACCCATCTATACAGAGCAAGTAATTCTGGGGCAAACTTGTTGTTATATTGTTTTTATGATAATGCTTATCTATTGGCTAGATGCATCAGCAATCAGAATCTAGTCCTGGTGTTTCAGAAGCTATGACGTAGATCATCTCTCCAGCCCTCAGGAAAGTAGGCTGAGACCATAAATATCCCTTTGTTTCTCTATAGCCTGAACTCAATGGCCTTTATGAAGAAGATGGTAACATACTCAGGATATGGGACCATCACACAGAGTGAAGTTGACCTTGACATAATTATCCTTTGCCATATTTTTAATCTAGGATTTTGGTCCCTTAGGCTCAGTACTATAAACCAGGGGTAAATCATGTGAATCATATTCTGTGGCTGTCTTGAATTCAGGGAGTGATTATGGGACCAAATTCAAGACTGATGCGGTGCCTAATGATTTGGATGAGGAAAAATTTTTGATTCACAAAATACACTGCCAAGTTTTAAATAGCTACTGCCACCTAGGCAGGGTAGAGTGTACTTCTGAACTAGGAGTCCTATCAGGGCTACCTCTACCATGCTTTAAAAAACAAACATACAAAAACAAAAGATAGGGAAGGATGAATCCCAAAGTGAACCTTTGTCTTGGTTCATTTCTACTGCCTGTTCAGTACTGTTTGGCATTTGGAAATCTGATTCACTCATTCCTTCCATCGTTTCGTCATTAATTGATTCATTCAGCAAATATTCGAGTAGCTATTCTATGCCAAGGAACTGGGTTCAGAGTGGATATTGAGGTTAAATGAATTCTCTCAAGGTCATCATTTAAAAGAGGGACATCTTGGGTGAATGTGAAAGCTTTACAGGAACTGTAAAAGTCTCATTGGGGTAGACTACAGTAAGGTCTATGTGGGGGCCTAATTTGAAACCTACATTTGAAACTGGAAGTTATCAGGGACAGCCAAATGGACTTCAATTTACAATGGCTACCTGGAAAACATAGAGAAGGAGATTTAAAAACTGAAGAGCAATTCACAAAAAGACTTTTCAACAAGACCCCCAGGAGGAGGATGGAATGATCTCCTTAGAAGTCAGACCACTCATCATGGGGTCAGAAAGTCAAAACATCCTGTGTTGTGATTCCAGGACAGGAAGATGAAAGGAATATTCCCAGAGCACCATGAAGAGGTGCCACTAAAAATGTCCCCACAAATGTTTCCTGATGAATTTGTCCAATGTTCCTCAAAGAAGACCATAAAGTCGAAAGGTACTCTTGCAGGTAGCGGGTGGACAGAAGGAGCTGAAAAGTTGTAGTCTCTTGAATGCTAGAAAATCTGTATTTGACTAAGAAGTCTGAAATCATTGAGGGACGATACAGTCATGTGCTGCATAACAACACTTCAGTCAACGATGGATGGATTGCATAAACAATGGTGGTCCAAAAAGATTAGTGCCATATAGCCTAGGTGTGCCGTACGTAGGCTATGCCATCTAAGTTTGTATAAGTACTGTAGAGGAGAACGAAATTTTCCTCTACCATTCTAGGTTCTCCTGGCTGGGTTAAGAATTAAATTGACAGGAGACAGATTAACAGGAGAAAAACAAACACAAGTTTAATAACATGCATACATGGGAGAAAGTCAGGAAAACCGAGTAACTCACCAAATGACTGACACTCTCACCTTAAATCCTCAGCTAAAGACAAAAGAAGATGTTGGGGTTGGGAGAGTCAGGAACTTCAAAGGGAAGAAAGGCGATTCACGGGTAGGTGAAAAGGAGCAAACGTTTAGAAAACAAGTATGTGTTTGGCCACACAGAAACAGAAGACAGAGGGGAGCCCAACAAACAAGCTTTTCTAGGTTCCTCCCTGTCTGCCACCTAGTTCATGTTATGCTAAGTTGATAGCTTGAGACAGGTTTTTTAAATCCAAATTCTTTTAGGCAGTTAAGGAGGAGGTAATGAGAAAAATTTTCTGAGTCTTTTGTTTCTTAAAAATAATCAGCCTAAAATAACCCTCATGTTAAAGAGACACATTTTGGGGTGTTAAGTTTTGTTCCCCTTCAGTACACTCTATGATGTTCACACAACAAAGAAATCGCCCAATGACACATCTCTCAGAAAGTATTCCTGTCTTAAGCAACACATGACTGTAATTGTCTTCCAACCTTGGGAATGGTGGTATAGAACCTTGGAAGCGGAACTCCAGAGGTGGGGACCAGCAGAGCAAGAACAAAACTACAGAGTGATGGTTTATGCCAAGATCCTGGATTGTAAGGGAAAATGAGAGGGTTGTAGTTTATTATACAAAATCTGTGGGGCTCAGAGCCAAATATCACGGAGCTTGTCTTAAAGCTTTTGACTGTTTCTGAAATTAGATTGCCATGGAGAAGCATGTCTTACTTATATTAATTAACTTAATATCAGTCTGTATTTGCAGATTATATATTCACCTCTATACACAAAGTCACATCATTCACACATCTACATATTATTTTTTTGGCATACAACATTTGAAAAAAATTTTAACATTCTAAATCATTTCCCTCTTTGGGTTTCAGTATTTTTGAGTGAGCTTAAAGAAAACTTTGTCTGGAGTCAACTCTGTGGAAGCCTGTGACAAGCCTTCCCAAATCCATTTTTCAGGGGCCTCCAACAGGATAGAAGGGAAACAGAGTTTTCATTCTTCCTGGCTTTATGACTGCTTGGTTCTTTTTGATCCACTTTGGCTCTGACAAGAATATGAAGTAGAGAGAAATATTTTGTAAGCCTTTAAGAGTTTAAATGTAATAGAGCCTTTCAAAATAAAGCACTATTCCCCAAAAAAGTTATTGTTTTAGGACGTTGAAACTGAAACAAATTTGGGGATGGGGAGAGAAATGGAGAAGTTGAGAACCAAGGTATTGATTAATGGGTTTTACTCTTGGAAGAAAACAGTATAAGGGACTCCATTTAAAATGAGCCTCTGTTTTTTCCTTTGCGGAAGGGGCTCTATTTTCAAGTCTGTTGAGTGGACACTCGCTAGGCAGTAGATATACAGAAGTAAAGTAATAAGGCTTTTAGATGCTCAGACACCATAGCCAATCAACTCTACTCACACACCATGCATTAACCTACCTGCGAGACTATGAGCAAAGACTCAACAGGACTCACTGACTTGTTTTCCACTGGCTGTCACTCTGATCCTGTCTCCCACTGATGCTAAACCTCAACCCTTATGCTGCCACTGGGTTTCTGAACTTTTCCATTAATATTGACTTGATTTTCTTGTCTGATGCTCCCTGTGTCTCTTCCGATAGAATACCCCAATTCTAACTTGAATTCCCCAGAAACTAACTCCCAAAACTAGCCATCTCCATACAGGTGACCCCTCCTCCTCTGCAGGTATATAGGAAAGAGAACCAGATGAGGTTTAGGCACGCAGCTGCTCAGGAGTCTCAGGAACTGAGGCTAGCAAGTAACTGTAGCAGACATAAAAACTGTTGGGCCAACCCACTATTCCACTAAACATTCAGACCAAAGGATCATTTGGTAAAATGAAAGATGAATTAAGAGTGGGCAAGATTCCATCGACCACTTGCTCCTGTCTGAGCCCAGCGATGCTCCATCCATCAACAGCAAATTGTAGTCTGGGTCACTTGATCTTGGGAAGCTAAGAGGAGTCGGGCTACTGTTCCTGCTCATGTGTCCACAGGTGCTGGTGTAGAGTGCACACAGGCAGGCCTTCTCACCCTTTCCATCTTATTCATCACCAATCATCCTATCAAAGGACCTGGTTTTCACCATGTTGAAAACAGAAAGGCCGCCTTTTCCAAGAAGGGCTTTTATGTGTTTACAGGTAATCCGTTGGTATATGTATCACTGGTGATGAGTTTTAAGGATAGAAAAAATTGCAGCAGTGTTGATGGTAACAATTTTATTTACTTCTTTCCTTCCTTTGCTTTAAAACATGAACCAAATATACCCTCTAAGTAAGGGAAAATTGTAGTAATGCTGTTGAGTGCAAATTTTACTGCTATAGTAACTGTAAAAACACACTGATAATAGATTTCTTTAAATTAGTGATATATTGGGATTGGATTTTAGTGTGATGACTAAAACCCAGGGAAACAAATTTGATAAAAATGTACTTGTTGGGGCCGGCTCTGAGGCTGAGTGGTTAAGTTTGCATGCTCCGTTTCAGTGGCCCAGGGCTTCACCAGTTTGGATCCTGGGCACAGACATGGCTCCACCCATGAAGCCATGCTGAGGTGGCACCCCACATAGCAGAACCGGAGGCACTCACAACTAGAATATACAACTATGTACTGTGGGGCTTTGGGGAGAAGAAGAAGAAAGAAGATAAACAAGATTGGCAACAGATGTTAGCTCAGGCGCCAATCTTTAAAAAGAAATGTAGTTGTCAGGAGTTTTATGTGTCATGATATAAGATCTAGTGAACAGGACAGATCAAAGGTTTCTGACTTCAACTGATGGTAGAATACAAAGATTAAGCAATGACACTTCCAGATGGCTGGGGGCTTGGGGAAGGGGCAAAGACACTGTGACAATCTCTTAGAGGTACAGCAGGAAGGTGCTCATCAAAGAAAGGCCACTGTGGTAAGCAAGGGGAACAGAATTAGGAGATGGAAAATCCTGAGTCCCTAGGTTACTCTTTTAGTGCTGAAATGTCCAGGACTGATAACCCTCTGTAGATATGGCAGGTGGAAGGACGGATTAAAGGAAGGAGAATTCTTAATGTAATAGATGGGGTCAAATAGCACTACCAAAAGAAAACAGTGACAAAATGCTGTATCTAATTAAACCTCTACCAACTAAATTTTAGTAACATTCACCTTAATAATAGTTGCCACTTATGAAATTCAGCATATATGCCAGGCCTGGTTTCAGGTGCTCTGTTTACTTACATTATCTCTCATTCTCTTACAATCTTGTGAGGTATTTTTACCCCCATTTTAGCATGTATTCTAAATGTCACTTGGGGCCTCCATTATTTTTGACTCAGGGTAAAATTGACTCCAAACCTCAAAATCTATTACCTATGGAAGTTGAAATTTCAACCCACATTTTCTGTGACCCCTGAGGCTTCCTCTGTCTCCTGGGCTACTGCTTCCTCTCACATGGCCTCTGTCCTCCTAGCTGCAATCCTCAGGTGAAATTCAGCTTTTTGTTCAGCTTCCGTGCACACATGCACATTCACTCTCCAGGCCTCTTATACAAAATATTTGTGAATATAGTAAGTTTATTGCAGCCCTGGCAATCATCGGGCTGGGGCCACATTGTGCACGACATCTTACTGGTTCCTTTCTCCCCCTTTCTTCTCAGTGTCTTCTTCCCTCTCCTCCAGAGAGCCTTTGGGGACTTCAAATTCTTCTCATGCAATTTATTTCAATTCTCATTGACTCCAACCCCTACACTTGCTTAGCCAACTCCATCAAGGTCCTCATCAAATCAAAGAGCACTCCATTTTAAAATACCTGCCCTCCTTAGAAGGAAGTTGTGATTATAAATATCAAAATAAAAATCAAATTTATGTAGATGCAGATGAGGAAACAGAGATTGAGAGAGGTGATGTCACTTAGTCAGGACTAAACAACTAAAAAGTGGTAGGGTTACTATTAGAAACGGGTCTATCTGAATCTAAAGCCTGTATTCTTTTGAATATACAATAGAAATCTCCTCTACTGGCCTGCAGGGAGAGGAGAAGCCTAGACTACCTTACTCTCTACTTTCTCCTCCATTTTGCGCCTGGCTATTGACTTTCATGGTACTCAGTTGTTTTCTCAATCACTCCTAACACATCTAGGGGAAAGGTGCAAAAGTAGGTGCTCCAATGAACCTGTAGGTCAACCTGATGCGGTGAGGTTACACCCTCACTGTTGTCTCATTCTCTAGAGCACTGGAACTCAATTCAGGATTTTGCATCCCGGGGATATGTGGTCATGTGTGGATACATTTTTGGTTGTCACAACTAGAGGAGTGCTACTGGCATCTACTGGGTAGAGGCCAGGTACGTGCTAAACACCCTACAATGCACAGACAGCTCCCCATAACAAAGATGGGATTTGGCCTAAAACGTTAATAATGCCAAGGTTGAGAAGGAGTCTATCCATTGTTCTAGGGAGTCCACTCCACTGCCATGCAGTGTTTCTTTACTGTCTCTTTCACATGGACTGTTTTTTCTCTTTTTGCTGCTGTTAACACCACCTGCCACTGAACCTTCCAATGCCTGTTGTCATCATCAAAATTCCCAATAATCATCCCCTCTGAAAAGTGTTATTTACAGGAATATTGTCACATGGACTGAAAGTTGGAAAATATATTTGAAGGAATAGTGGCCAATTTTTTTCCAAATTTGATGAAAATTATAAACCCATAGGTCAGAGAATCCCAATGAACCCAACTGGGATAAACACTAAGAAAACAACACAAAGACAAATCATAATAAAATTTCTGAAAAGCCATAATAAACAGAAAATGTCAAAAGTAGCCAGAGAAGAAAAAGACACATACCATACTGGAGAACAAAGATAAGAGTGACTGTAGACTTCCGGGCAAAACCAATACAGATCCGAAGAAAACTTGTCTTCAAAGTTCCAAATATATCCTTCAAGAATAAAGGCAAAATTAACACTATCTCCTAACAAAAGTTAACAGATTTTAAGGCCAATAGATCTGTAATACAAGAAATGTTAAAGAAAGTTCTTCAGTCTAAAGGAAAGGTATACCAGATAAATTTGGATCAAAACGAAAGAATGAAGAGCTCCAGAATGGTAAATATGTGGGCAAATATTTTTAAAATTATTTTTCATTTTTAATTTATTTAAAAGATAATTAATTCTAAAGAGAAAATGATAACAATATATTGCAGGTTGTGTAAATATGTAGATTAAAATCTCTGTCAACAATAGTACACAGGGTGAGAGAGGAAATGGAAGTATATTGTTCTACGGCTCTTACATTATAGGTGAATTGATATAGCATTACTGGAAAGGAGAATCTAATAAGTTAAAGATGCATGTGGTAAACATGAAAGCAAACTCTAAAAGGAAAACAAAGAGGTATCTCTAGCAAGCCTGTAATGGAACTTATGAAAAGAATCCTAAGAAATAATTAATACAGGTCTGTGCTGGGGGGTTATCACTCTTGTAGTTAAGGTGAATCTTTTCATTCAATGGCTCTTTACAGTCCTCCTTGGTATCTTTCAGAGCCTTCAGCATGGATTAATCTTAAGACATTTCTTCTTGCCAATATTAAGTCCTTAATAGCAAGTCTTTGATGCAGCATTACACTGAAAGCCCCTTTTCACTAGGAATGAGGAGGAGAAGACAGAGAGATAAAGAGCCAAAGAACTCCCATATTTATTCCTCCAGCGTGGACCTCTCCTCTAATTCTTAGACTCAAGTATACAATGACCTACTCAAGATCTTTACTTGCCCCTCAAGCCTAACACGTCCCAAGCCCAACTCTTTAATAGTTTTATTGAAATATAATTCACAAGCCATACAATTCATCCACTTAAAGTGTACAATTCAATGGTTTTTAGTATATTCACAGAATTTTGCAACCTTCACCACGGTCCATTTTAGAACACTTTCATCACCTCGAAAAGAAACCCCCCACACTTTATCTAGCTCCCCATATTCCCCCAAACCCCTACCCCTAAACAACCACTTAATTTACTTGCAGTCTCCATAAATTTCCCTATACTGGACATTTCATATGAATGGAATCATATAATATGTGGCCTTTTGTGTCTGGTTTCTTTCCCTTAGCATAATGTTTTAATGTTTTACCCATGTTGTAGCACCTATCAGTAATTTATTCCTTTTTATAGTTGTGTAATATTCCATTGTATGGATATACCACATTTGTTTAACCACTCCTCAGTTGTTGGACATTTTAGTTGTTCCCACCTTTTGGCTATTATTAATAATGCTTATACAAAAATTGCTTAGAATAAAATTCAAGCTTCTTACCCTGGCCTACAAGGCTCTATCCTGGTTAGTGCTTAATTCTCCTACCTCTTTTCCTACAACCACCATTGTTCACTGCCCTTCAGTCAGATGGACTTTTCTTTTTGTTCCTCAAACATGCCAAGGCATGTTCCCACCTCAGGACCTTTACATTTGTTATTCGCTCTGCCAGGACTGCTCTTTCCAGATCACCCAATAGCTGCTTTTGTTTGTTTGTTTGTTTGTTTGTTTTTGATAATTCAGATCTCTACTCAAATGTTTCCTCACCAGAAAGGTCTTTGCTAACCACCCTAGTTACAACATCCTGCTCTTCCTGTCACTCTCCACTATAGTAGCAGGGTTCATTCTCTGCATTCCAATTATTATGATTACTATTATTAGTTGATTCATGTTCTTATTTATTACCTGTTTTTACCATTAGAATGCAAATTCCATAAGAATACTGACTTTATGCGTCTCATTTCTTGTTGCATTCCCAGTAATTTGAACAGTGTCTGGGACATAAGTCCTCAGTAAATAATTGGTAAATAAAGCCTTCCAGCGGACAGTTAGATATATACTTCAGGAGAAGGGTCAGAAGTACAGGTAAAAGATCAGGAGTATCAGCAGAAAGGTGATACCATGTTTCCTTGACATTAAGGCAACATTCTTCTCTTTTTAGTATTTCCAAAATAAGAATGTACCTTACAGTGAAGTTTTGCAAAGCTATTATTGACTCAGTGTCTTACAACCCATGATTTCTTAAAATCATGGAAAGATGGTATTTGAGGTACAAAGGGTGATAAGAAACAGTGGCCAGAGGTGGAACCTTGGTGAACATAATATTCAGGGATTAGGTGACGGTTACGTGGGGAGTTGAGCCAAGCTCTTTAAAACTCCAAACTTTCCTTTTTAATTAAAATCAGCCTAATGAGAATCTATTAAATGAACTATGCATTTGTCTGCCTTTTGTAAACATCACCGAACTTTTTCCTGATGAGTGAAGGGACTAGAGATGGACATTTAGAGAGAGGGTGGCAGGGCTAGAAGGTAGAGGTGGATGCCAATTACTGGGGACAAATTTTCTAGACGTCCAGGGGTTTCTATAGGCCTGCTCTGCTGGGGGATGGTACTGTTTCATCAGCATTATCCAGGAAAAGGACGAGAAATTGCCAACAGGCTGGGCAGAGGCTGCATAGATAGTCATGAAGGTTGAGGTTTTGATGTTAAGAGGATTTTGTTTTGCTCTCAGACCATTTCTGCCATCAACAACTTCTGTACAACTAGCCCCTGCCTCAGTTTCCTGTGCCAGTTCCCTGTGAACCTTCCTGTCTAGGGCAGGAGGTGACCTACAGGTTTACTTGGGAAGCAGGACAAGCCTGAATGGCATGCTGTTTATCTCCCGTCAAGCCTTCCCAGGCTGCCTTGGAGGGAAGTTTGAGGCAGAGAGCTGGAAATCCAAGTTCAGCAAAGTGATCGGTAAACTGAAAGGAAACCTTGTACACATGACCTCCTCACTTCAAGGAAAATTTGACCTTTATGTCCGAAAGGCATTTCCAAAGGCTTCTTTTAAAGCTCTGAGAAATTAACTAGAAGTTCAAATGATACAGAACACGGAACAGTTTTTCAATGTTCTTTTTCATCTTCCCCTCCCTTGAGCCAACGCTCAGTCCTGGGAAATGCTTCTGTGGCCAGGGGCCACTGTCAGTTGTTGTTCTCTTCCCCGGTCCTGGTCCTGACTGGGCTTGGGAGAAGCTGCTTGAGCCTCTGTGCCAGAGCCGGCAGTCACCCACACTGGGGAACTCCACCTTTAGGCTCAAGGGGTAGAGATTAAAACTCTCTGGATGGGCCGAGGCAAGGTAAGCAGGTTATTTCAGGATATAAAATTCTTTTTCCAATTCAGGAAGGCATTGGAACATGTCAGATTTCTTTAAACCTTTAAGCTCCCACCTAGCACCCTCTTCCTAGGCTGCAAGAAGATCAACTTCCAGAGCACCTAACTTCCAGCTGAGGAGGAGCTACAAAATGTGGAGCGGAGACCTGTCTCCAGATAAATCACTGGCATTAAAGTGTCCTGGGGCACTGTAAAACAGTGAGCTGTAATACAAAAGGGACTGGTGAAGATTATGCCTCACAGGTGAGACATTTCTCTGCCTTTAGGCAGAGAAGTCAAATTCAAATCTTCTTTAAAATTATGCTAGGGGCCGGCTCCGTGGCCGAGTGTTTAAGTTCGCGTGCTCCACCGCGGCGGCCCAGGGTTCGGATCCTGGGCGCGGACATGGCACTGCTCGTCAGGCCACGCTGAGGCAGCGTCCCACATCCCACAACTAGAAGGACCTGCAACTAAGATATACAGCTATGTACTGGGGGGTTTGGGGAGATAAAGCAGAAAAAAAAAAAAAAAGATTGGCAGCAGATGTTAGCTCAGGTGCCAATCTTAAAAAAATAAATAAAATAAATAAAATAAAAGTATGCTAGCTAAGTAAGCTCTGCTGGCGGGCTACAGTCAGCCTCTAGGTCACCAGCCTTTTCGAAACCTGACTGAAATATGCAAATACTGAATGACTGCATTTTAAGTGGGAGCACTACAGCCATGATGACAAGCACTCGAGGAGACAGCATTGTGCGCGGCAATTCCCCCCATTACTCAGTGCACCCCACACAGGTGGTTACCTCCTCACAAGGCTGATGCTCATGCCAGGCAGTCACCAGCTCCTGGAGGCATCCCTCGCTAGGGACCTAGCTCCCAATGCAAATGTATTTCCTCCTTTGGGGAGAACTAGAATCTCCAGAATCTCTAGCTGCTTCTTTAATTACATTCACAGAATGGATTGCATGCTTGTCCTGACAAGAAATCAAACGAGTGAAAATGCAACAGTTGGAAAATTGGACCCACCCAATGAGTTATGCCAGACACACGAGCACATGCACTGGGAGGCAAGAGACAACCTTTTGCTCCCAAAATACCTAATGAGGACTTTCCTTGTCTGAGATAGTCAGTACCTGCTCTGGCCTCAGGAAATGTTGCATAGAATGTCAGGACTGGCAGGGATCTTAGTGACAACATAGTTCAGCCTCCCATATTATAGACGGAGAAACTAGGTACAAAGAGGGTAAGTGATTTGCCCAGAGTCACATACAAATGGTAGAGCAAAGGTGTGTGCTTTATTTTGACTCTTGGAACGTCAGAGCTTTTCAGGTCCTCATGGATGTAGCCCACTCTGTCATTTTACAGAAGGAGAAATTGAGGCCCAGGAATGAAAGGAGCTTGTTCAAGGTCACACAACTAAAGAATCGCTTAACCAGGTGTTAGAACCGAGTTGCCTGAGCCCCAGATAAATGCTCTTTCCTCTGTATTATGCTACTTCTTGGGTTCTGTTTGGGAACGAAGGAGAGCTGCAAAGCAAGGAAATGATGTTATTAGTGCTCAATCTCTTAAATTGTTCCTGAGGCTGTCCAGAAGTCCCTAATCCAAAAGAAAGCTCGGAGTCAGATGAGTTGGGGTCAGCAAAGCTGAAACAATGGACCTCTGAAGGCATTTTTCTATCTTTAATTTGCCTCTGTGGTTCCACTGCTCTGCTGTTGGCTACTGTCTGCCTGGTTACTAAGTGATAGTCCCAACGTTGACCAATGACAGTCTGTTCTAATAATGTAACTCAGCCCTGGGTCCTTTATATTGGAATTGATGTGATTAAGAGTGGAAAGAGGAAGAAGCTTGGTGGCGGGTACCTGAAGGTCACTTGCTCCTCTCTTGTGGACTGCCCTCTACACTCGGCTGAGCTTCCTCTGCCCATGGATAGCACAGAGGGACATTTTGGCATGGAATACACCAGAGAAGCCACCCAAGATATGCACCTCAAGAGAAGGAGGGAAAGAGAAACTTGCAGGTGGGACTAGATGAGCACTAACATTCTGGGAAAGTCTGATGGGAAAATGTGAATAAAGCTCATTCTAGAAGCACCAAAAGCAGCCCCCACTGAGCACCTAGCCCACTATTCCTGGCAGATAGTGAAAGCTGCTCTGGCCATGTAACCTTTTTGTGCATGTCACGGCCACACTATTTCTGAGTGGCTGGCTTTATTCTGGGACATGTTCCTATAAGCACACAAAGTAAAAATCTTGCACCTCTTAAAATATTTGGGTCTATCACCCAAGGAATGAGATTTACTTTCAACTGAGCCAAAGTCTGAGCAGCAATCTCTCCCTTGTTCAGAATCTAGCACAGAGCAATTCAGTCGCGTTCCATTTTTATATGCATTAGGCTTCATGTTCAGGGAATTCTGAAGAGCAAAGACCACATCAGCAGCAGTAAATGGTAAGATCTCTATAAATGATGAAAGGCAGAGCCTTTTCAAATGAAAAAGAAGAGGTGCCTCTTCCATCTTACTATCAGTCCCATCTGTCATTCCACCAACTCTTTAAGACTAAGGAGACTTATTCTGTCAAATAGATAGTGTGGAAAGAAAGCAGTGTTTAAGACAAATGTGCTAGGCATCAATGGTAGAATTTCAGGTTCTGAGTTCTTAGTAGAGAGCTATTTTGGGGGTTGGAAATCATGCCCCATGTCATTTTGTTTGTCACTCTTATAACACTTGACACATTTTGCTTTATGTAACACCTTGGAATGATTTTCAAGGAGAGCCCATTTCTATCTGGTACCCTATCATAAACACACTCAGATTCCAGAGGATGGTACCCATGGGTTTTTCTTTTAGTCCAATCAAAGCCCATTTCTGGTGAGAGTCGCTGATATCCCTTCTCTCCCCGCAGCTTGTCTCAGCTCCATCTTGCAGGCTTTTCAAATGGTCTGGACTTTCTGTGTTCTTCATTATTGGGGGAGGAGTGATGGTGGATCCTTTCATCCAATGGCTCCTTACAGTCTCTTTTGGAAGCAAGCCTGGGTCTTTCAAAGCCCTTAACATAGGACCACAAGACCTTTCTACTTGCTAATACCAAACTGTTCTTAATGGCAAGACTTTGATGCATCATTGTGTTAAAAGCTCTTTCCCCACCAGAAATAAGGATGAGAAGAAATAAAGAGAGTTAAGGAGACAAAGAACCCTGTCCCACTATACTTATATTAAAGTTATCTGTCTTCTCTACTAGACATGGTTTCCTAGAGGACAGGGACCGTGTCTTCAGTAGTGAAAGCATTAATAGCTCAACAATATTTGGGTAGAGAATGAATAAGTACGTGAATGAATATTCCATGAGCCCACTTCTTTGTGAAGACTGGCTGCAAGGAAATTCATTTTGTAAATGAATTCAGAAAACCGCTCCAAAGAGAGGGTAAAGTAAAATAGTTATTCTTGCCTTCTGTGAAATTTCTTGACGTGGAAATGCTGATCTGTGTACCTGCATTTTAAGTCTGTCAAAGCCAATGTCTGATATCTGCATGACTTTTGGGGATCAGTTCTGTTTATGTTTTCATCTCCAGTTGTCCGGAAGCATTCCATTTGAGTTGCTAACCTCTGCTGTGATAATCCCATGGATCTTCATCAAATGTCTTCAATTTTTGCATTAGCCCAGATTCCCTTGTAGGCCTAGACAAATTCAGCCCAGCCCTCTATGCCCATCTCTATTAGTTTCCTATTGCTGCTGTTCCAAACTACTACAAACTTGGTGGCTTAAAGCAACACAAATTTATTATCTTACAGTTCTGGAGGTCAGAAGTCCAAAATGGGTTTCACTGGGCTAAAATCAAGGTGTTGGCAGGACTGTGTTCCTTTTGGATGCTCTAGGGAAAGAGTCCATTTTCTTGCTTTCTCCAACTGCTAGAGGCTTCCCTTTCTCAAATTCCTTGGCTAGTAGCTCCATTCCTCTATCTTTAACACCAGCAGTGGCTGATCAAGTCTTTCTCATCCTGCATGATTCTGAGGTTTTTTGCTTTCATCATCACATCTCCTTCTATGATCCTTCTTTTTCTTAAAGATTGGCACCTGAGCTGACATCTGTTGCCAATCTTCTTTTTTCCTTCTTCTTCTCCCCAAAGCCCCTCAGTACGTAGTTGTATATTCTAGCTGTGAGTGCCTCTTGTTGTGCCATGTGGGATGCTGCCTCAGCATGGCTTGATGAGCGGTGTCATGTCTGCGCCCAGGATCTGAACCGGTGAAACCTTGGGCTGCCGAAGCGGAGCGCGCAAACTTAACTGCTCGGCCACGGGGCTGGCCCTCTTATGACTCTTAAGAACACTTGTGATTGCATTGAGCCTACTCTAATAACCCAGGATAATCTCATCGTCTCAAAGTCCTTAACTTAATCATATCCACACAGTCCCTTTTGCTATATAAAGA